>NW_028261393.1:13984759-14199759 GCF_051295495.1 Thamnophis sirtalis | reverse complement strand
ATTGGCTGATGTGATTTCCCACCCACCCCTCTTTGTCTCCTCCTTAGAAAACGTCTTAGCTACAATGCTCCAATGCGTAATTGATTCAGGAATTGATTCTCCCATAAGGAAAGGCAATGATAGTCTCTTAGTCTTCAAACTTGGCATCTTTAAGAGTTGGGGACTCCCAGAATTCTTCAGCCACCACCGACAGGAATAACATCGAGCTGGTCACACCCACCCTGGCCGCGCCCATCCCATCCCCCCCTCAAGGTGAAACACAACCAAGATGGGGTCCTCAATGAAATCGAGTTTGACAACCCTGACCTAGAGCAATGCTCCTCATTTTGCAAAATCCTTCCCCCATGAATGGGGTGGGAATGGGGATTTTACAGTATCCTTGCCCTGGAGTGGGGTGGAAATAGAGATTTTACAGTATCCTTGCCCTGGAGTGGGAAGGGAATGAAGATTTTACAGTATCCTTTCCCTGGAGTGGGAAGGGACTAGAGATGTTACAGTATCCTTCCTCCAGGAGTAGGGAGGGAATGGGGATTTTGCAGTATCCTTCCCCTGCCACGCCCATCAAGCCATGCTCACCAAGCCACGCCATGCCCACAGAACTGGGAGTAAAAACTTTTGAATCCCACCCCTGCAGCAAGGGATCAACCAAACTGAGAGAGTACCAAAGACCCCTTATTTTTCTCATTACTTTGGCTTGTTCAAGTAGGGCCACCTTCAGACATTTGAGATTGCACTCAACGGAATAGACTAGAGAATCCAAAGATAAATAGGTTGCTATATCGTCTGAAATAACAGCTGAAGTGAACTAGAATCTGAGTCTTCACAGTTCTGGGCTTAATGCCTTCAATGCCGCTTCACCAACATTCCCCACTGAATCCCAATGACCTAATAGATCTTGATAAATATATTAACACAGCAACAGCTTTCATTTCATTTAGACACCTCTTGGTTTCCCAAACTTTAGCCGTATGAAATCTAGATCTGTTCGCAGCTTAATTTTTTTCTTAATTCACGTCATATTCCTTTTTAGCGATACAGTTCATTCAATTGTTTTATATTTAAATTCCTGTTCTAAGTTGCCATGGAGACCACACACAAAGGAATAAGACATTAAAGTATTATCTATTCACGTAAATAACTAAATTTTTAGTCAGGTTAATTACAGGTTTCACCGATGGGGCTCCTGGTTGCTCAGGGGTCTCTCTGTGTGTGTGTTTCTTCGTTTGTTTGTGTGCATGTGTTTGTATGTGTGTTTGAAGACAATAGCAGAAATGGGATTTCTCCAATTAGTTTAATCAGTTTTAAAAGTCTGTTTTCTAGTAGGAAGGTAACTTAGGTATCTTTAGATGCATAATTTAATTCTATATTATGTTTCCTTTCCGTGCTAACGAGTGGTGTATTTTACAGACTCACAGAGGAAACACAAGTGATTAAATACCAGGGATCTAATTCAAAGCATTCCCAAAGATATCTCTTTGAGCACATCTAGTTAGGATGGGCTAATTATCCTCACACAGTGTTGGTTCTTTTGCTGAAGTAATTTTTATGATTTTCTTGACATCCAAATGGAATCTGCCTTCCTATTGCTTATTTGGTTTCTGGCAGTCTGGCTCAGTAAAAAAATAATAACGATAAGGACCGTCTCCTTCATAACTTCTTTTGTAAATCCCAAAGGTGCTTTTTCTAAGGCAACTGGACTTTCTTGGTTTTTCTTTTTCTTTGAAACCCTTTCACTTCTCATCCAAGGAGCTTCTTCAGTTCTCATCCTTCTTGGATGAGGAGCAAAACATTTTCAAGGAAAACCAAAGAAAATCCAGGTGCCTTTTGGAAAAGCATGATACCATCTTCCTTTAGAACAAAACCATCATAAAAGAGCAGGAGTGGTGCAGTGGTTAGAGTGCAGTACTGCAGGCTACTTCAGCTGACTGCTAGCTGCAGTTCAGCAGTTCGAATCTCACCAGGCTCCAGATTGACTCAGCCTTCCATCCTTCTGAGATGGGTGAAATGAGGACCCAGATTGTCGGGGGCAATAGGCTGACTCTGTAAACCGCTTAGAGAGGGCTGTAAAAGCACTGTGAAGTGGTATATAAGTCTAAGTGCTATTGCTATTATCCCTTGGGTGTCTCCATGCAAGCCTCAAAGTCCAAACCTCTGGATATTCTTGCGGCCATTTCTTAGTATTCACTGTAACCATTGCAACCCCTTCTGCCCAAGACAGACACCCACGTCAATTAAAAGCCACGATCCACAAACACCTTCCCTGAATGTTTCTTAACATGCGGTGCTTAGATCTAGACATAATACTCAATGCACAATTTGTCCAATGAAAAACATTTGACACATACAAACCTGATTTGGAAACTATCCCTCTGCATTGGACTGATTTAGCAAACGTGTCACACCGTTGACTCACATTTCACTTGTGATTAGTTTCCAGTTCCTTTTCACAAACGCTGTTACTAAACTGCAAAATCAACTGTAACCATTGCAACCCCTTCTGCCCAAGACAGACACCCACGTCAATTAAAAGCCACGATCCACAAACACCGTCTGGCAGTCAAACGCCCCGATCCCAAATTCTTCATCTCTACCCACACCAGCATCGAACAGTACCGGTTCAATTGGAGCAACACAAAAATCATTGGCTACACTACCACCCGCCACGCTTGTGAGTTCATTCTACAAGCAATTCCATCAACAGACACATTGACTTACAACCAGCCTACGAACCACTCAGAATCCAAATCAACTGCATAGCCAGAGAGTTGACTAACACTCAACCAACTCACATAACCCCCTGTTGTGTCCCGCCAACAGACAGTGGAGCTGGCAGCAGATTCGGACAGTGAGGAGATTGGGGAGGAACATGGGCCAGTCCTGGAGTCTGGGGAAGTCTCTGACAAGTGCTCTCTGCATTGGAGGCAGAGAGTGGGCCAGGGCCGTCTGATAGTTATCAGCTGCCTTCGAGTCGGAGATCAGTGATGCAGAAGAACAGCTGGAGCCTGTTCCCGATGTGCACATGTGCAGAGCTGCCAGGAGAAGGAAACAGTTAAAGAGCAAGGGCCAACTCGGGAGTAAAGGCACAGGTGGATGTTGAATGGCCCCTCCCATAGGGAATAAAAGAGGAGCCAAAGGGGAGGGGTGTTTGCAGGAGACAATTAGTTCATTCCTATATTCTTGCCAAGTATTGCGGCATCTGAAAGATATCAGCCTGGCCACTTTCCAAGCCTGATAAAGGTCGGTAATTGTGAAGTATCCTGAAAGACTTGGCTGGAGAGGAATTCACTGTCAATTAAATAAAAGGGGCTTATCGGGACAAGGACTCGGCTTCATGCTGCTGGGGAAGCCTGGGTCAGAACATCCCCACACACAAGCAGTTCACTTCCCAATGACCTTGACCTGATCTAATCGCCTTATCAAAAAAACACCCATAGCACAAGACTCACTGATGACTCACAGCTGACTCAGCACAAGACCCTCACTTGACACACCCACACCTGAAGCCCTTACAAACAGAACACTGACACGGGCAGTCCCTAAACTCCACTGAAGATGTTACCTAGCCTGGTAACAAAACATCTGGAAACCAACCCACAAGCTTGGAGAACGAACCTTTACCTTCACACCAGTGGTGGGATTCAAAGAATTTAACAACCGGTTCTCTGCCCTAATAACCAGCTGGGTAGGTGGGGCTCGGTTCTCATGTGACCATGTGGGTATGGCCAACTCAACGTCACTCAGTTCGATCGGCGCTTCGCCTTAGCTGTGACAATGTAATGAGGGTTAACCAGAGAGGCAGTTTCTGTAAGCAGGGCAATAAAAATTAGGCTAGAAACAACACCAGAATGTTTCCTTCCTGCCTTCCTTACAGGATTAGCCCTGTAAAGTGGGGGGGGGGATGAGATTTCTTCCAACAACTGGTTCTCCGAACTGCTTAGAAAGTTAACAACCGGTTCTCCCGAATAGGTGCGAACCGGCTGAATCCCACCACTGCTTCACACTATTACTATACCCAGCGTGTACCTCTCATTCTGTACTATTGCAACTGATGTCTTTTTCCTATGTGAATAACTTTACATCCATCTCTGCTAGCTTTCAAGCTGTTACTTTCAGCCCACGTCTCCAATCCTCCATCTGAATTTTATTTCTCTCTTCTAGGGTAGTAGTAGTAGTAGTAGTACTGTAGTAGCAATCCCACCGAGTGGGATGTCATCTGGAAAATCTGATAAATCATTCCCTCAACTTCTTCATTCAAGTCATCTGGGGAAATGCTGGAACTGTAGGAAATTAGGAACAAAGGCTGCAGCCTTCCTTTATGACCTTACTCTCACTACAGGTAGTCCTCAACGTATGACCATTTATGCTGTTACATTGGTTAAGTGAGTTTTGCCCCATTTTATTATCTTTCTAGCCCAGTGTTTCTCAACCTTGGCGACTTTAAGTCCTGTGGACTTCAACTCCCAGAATCCCCCAGCCAGCTGTGCTGGCTGGGGGATTCTGGGAGTTGAAGTCCACAGGACTTAAAGTCGCCAAGGTTGAGAAACACTGTTCTAGCCACAGTTGTTAAGTGAATCGCTGCCGTTGTTAGGTTAGTAACACAGTTGTTACGCGAATCTGGCTTCCGCATTGACTTTGCTTGTCAGAAAGTGGCAAAGGATGATCACGTGACCCCAGGACACTGCGGCCGTCATAAATATGAGCCAGCTGCCAAGCTTCTGAATTTTGATCACTTGACCTCGAGGATGCGGCAAGGGTCTAAGTGTGAAAAATGGTCATAAGTCACTTTTTTTTCGTTGCAACTTTGAATGGTCGCTAAATGAACTGTTGTAAGGTGAGGACTACCCGTAATTATTTTCCTTTCTTTGCATATGCAGACTCCACCCCAAATAACTTTTTTCCAGAGGAACAGCCAAACACTGAAGGAACAAAGAAGTGGTGAACATTTGTGCTGAAATGGCACTGCCAATGTTAAGAGCCATTGCTTCAAAAGCAATTGGGCCCAACAGTATCGAACTGTTTCGTTCGAAACAAGAGCCAAGGTGGCGCAGTGGTTAAAAGCAGCACTGCAGGCTACTGCTAGATCAGCAGGTCAGCGGTTCAAATCTCACCGGCTCAGGGTTGACTCAGCCTTCCATCCTTCCGAGGTGGGTAAAATGAGGACCCAGATTGTTGGGGGCAATATGCTGACTCTCTGTAAACCGCTTAGAGAGGCCTGAAAGGCCTATGAAGCGGTATATAAGTCTACTGCTATTTCTAAACAAGGGAAGACAGGAAAATGGAAGAAAGGGGGGAAACTAATGATTGGCTGATGATTGATTGATTGACAAACAGGCAGAAAGATCAGAAGGATTGTTATCATCAGCTTATACCTTATCACTAAGTATTGTATGTTATGATTTATGATTAATGTATTTTTACAATGACTATGATCATGATTTATCACGTATTGCTTGTATGTCCACAAGGCCAATAAAGAATTCTATTCTATTCTATTCTATTCTATTCTATTCTATTCCATTCCATACTATTCCATACTATTCTATTCTATACTTCTATTTTCTATTCTATACTTCTATTTTCTATTCTGTAATTCTATTTTCTATACTTCTATTTTCTATTCTATACTTCCATTTTCTATTCAATACTTCCATTTTCTATTCAATACTTCAATTTTCTATTCAATACTTCCATTTTCTATTCAATACTTCCATTTTCTATTCAATACTTCCATTTTCTATTCTATACTTCCGTTTTCCATTCTATACTTCCGTTTTCTATTCTATACTTCTGTTTTCTAATCTATTCTATACTTCTATTTTCTATTCTATACTTCTATTTTCTATTCTATACTTCAATTTTCTATTCTATACTATTTTCTATTCTGTACTTCTATTTTCTATTCTGTATTTCTATTTTCTATTCTGTACTTCTATTTTCTTTTCTATACTTCTGTTTTCCATTCTATACTTCCGTTTTCTATTCTATACTGTTTTCTAATCTATTCTATACTTCTATTTTCTATTCTATACTTCTATTTTCTATTCTATACTTCTATTTTCCATTCTATACTATTTTCTATTCTATACTATTTTCCATTCTATACTATTTTCTATTCTGTACTTCTATTTTCTATTCTGTATTTCTATTTTCTATTCTGTACTATTTTCTCTTCTATACTTCTGTTTTCCATTCTATACTTCCATTTTCTATTCTATACTTCTGTTTTCCATTCTATACTTCCATTTTCTATTCTATACTTCTGTTTTCTATTCTATTCTATACTTCTATTTCCTATTCTATACTTCTATTTCCTATTCTATACTTCTATTTTCTATTCTATATTATTTTCTATTCTGTACTTCTGTTTTCTATTCTGTACTTCTGTTTTCTATTCTGTACTGAATAGAAAGCCACCCTACTGAGAGAAATCGCCTGCCTTGAAAGGCTTTCCTGGCACCTGGCCTACCTGAGCAGCCTCCGTGGGGGTTGCTGTGGGAGGCTGGGGCCCTGTGGTAACGTCTGGTTCCTGCGAAGTGCTGAGCTGGGCCGTCTCTCTGACCTTTGTCTCCCTGGTCGTCCCCAGAGGGGGAGCTGGAATTTCCGTTCTGGCTACAGTCGCCATCGTCGTTGGGGTTTCGAGCATCATCGACTGTGTCACGGCAACAATTGTGATCACAGGCAGCAGGTCCCTCAGGGCAGTGGTGGGTCTTGAGGTAACCGTTGTGGTGGAGGCTGTGGTCGCCATGCTAGAAGCAGTTGTCGTAGTCGTAGCGACGTCGCGGGCCGCAGGGGTCGCCGTAACGCCGACTGCTTTCCAGATGGTGACTGCTGGGGCTTCTGAAATCCTGGGGATGTACAGACCGCTGGTAGCTGAATCAGGAATAACTTCCTCGGTAGGGAGCGGTGCCAAAGGGGTGGCAACTGGTTGCACAGATGTGACAGGCAAAACAGCCGAGGTGGTAGCAAGTAGGATGGATGAATCTGTGGTGAGCCGCACAACCGTCTTGGGTCCAGGGTCCTGCTTGAAATCTGCAAGAGAGAACAGGAAGCTTCATCTAGAAAATAGCAATATGGGTAGTCCTCGACTTACAACCCCTACAATGGAACCCAACATTTTTCTTGACGCTTGTTAAGTGAGTTTTGCCCCCGTTTCATGTCCTCTCTTGCCACGCTTGACAAATGAATTGCTGCAGTGGATAACTTAGCAACCCGGTTGTTAAGTGAGCCGGACTTCCCGCGTTGAATTTGCTCACCAGAAGGTGGCAAAAGATGTTCACATGACCTTGGGACACAGCAACGGTCATAAACATGAACCAGTTGCCAAGCCTCTGAATTCTGATCACAAGTTTGATCATGGGGATGCTGGAAAGGTCATAACTGTGAAAAATGGCCGTAAGTCCCATTCTTCAGTGCCGTTATAATTTTGAATGGTCACTAAATGAACTGTTGCAAGTTGAGGACTAGGACCTTTACTCTAGATCAGGGGAGTCAGACTTGATTTCATTGAGGGCTGCATCAGGGTTTTGGGCATGGCTTGGGTGGGGATGCCTAGGGTGGGTGTGGCCAGGGTGGGTGTGGCCAGGGTGGGCATGGCAAGGGTGGGCGTGGCCAGGGTGGGCATGGCCAGCTTGACATCACATGTGTCGGGGGCGCCTGTGGAGACCTGAGCACTCTGCCAGGAAAAATAGAACCCGAGCTCCGTTTTCACTGGCAGACAATTGCAGGAGGCTGTCGCAGCTGAAAATGGAACTCAGAAGGGCCACCGCAGTCCTCCTGAGGTCCGTCTTCACTGGCAGAGGCACCACTGGTCGATCCTTCACTGTTTCCAGGGCAGCCACGTGGGCCAGATCTAAGCAGCCTGTGGGCCGGATCTGGCCCGCGGGCCTTGAGTTTGACGCCCCTGCTCTAGATTACCCTAAGGCAGGAAATGACCAGATATGCATGTAAGTCTTGACTTATAAGCCCAATTGACTCCAGCATTTCTGTTCCTAAGCAAGACAGTTGTTAAGTTAATTTTCCCTACTTTACAACCTTTCTTGCCACCGTTGTTAAGCGAATCATTGCAGTTGTTAAGTTAGCGACATGGTTGTAAAGTGATTCTGGCTTCCCCATTGATTTTGCTCATCGTAAGGTCGCAAACGGTGATCACATCACTCCGGGATGGTGCAACCGTCATAAATATCAACCGTCATAAATATGCAAAGCATTCACATTTTGATCACATGACCATGAGATGCTGTAATGGTCCTAAGTGTGAAAAACGGTCATAAGTCATTTTTTTCACTGCTGTTGTAACTTTGAACCGTCACTAAACAAATGGTGGTAAGTTGAGGACAACCTGCAGTAGATTATTCAAGCTGATTAATATTATTAATTAATTAATATTATTAAGAGTGGAGCATGGCCTAGAGGTGGAGCTCTCGCCTCACCATCAGGAGTTCGATCCTGGGTAGAGGCAGATATTTCTCTCTCTGGGCAGGATGAGAATATATCTGCTGAACAAAACTCCATATTGGCGACAGGAAAAGCATCCGGCCATTAAACATTTTGCCAGTTCCATTCAGTTGCCAAGACTCCACCCCACAAGGAATTATGGGGTCATTTAATGATGGTGATGATTAATATTATTAGTTAGAACAACCACAATTGGAACAAGATACAACAAAGAGCTGTCTTATAATACGAATTGAGAAAACTAGACCTCCAGATTTGATTAAGCCATAGTTCCCCTCTATAGCAGAGGTGGGTTCCTACCAGTTTGCACCTATTCGGTAGAACCGGTTCATCAAATCTACCGAACCAGTTAGAAGAGGTTCCACCAGTGTACCCGGAAAGCAGGCCACACCTACAGTAGAGGTTCCAAACTTTTTTGAAACCCACCACTGGTCCTTGGATATGATTATTCTACACTATCATGCTCCTATTTATAAAACTCAGTGCCTCTGTGAAAAGTAAGGATGACTACTGCGTTTGTGGTGCAATCAGAACATTGCTTGTGTTGAAGTTGTTTTAACGCAAACCAAAGATGCCTTTTAAAAAACAAGTTTACATCATATTCTTATGCATGCCAGTGCTGTGTGTGAGGTAATTTAAGGTGGTTCTGACAAGTATCGTCGGCATCTTCATATCTGGTCACATGGGAGGCAAGCCACTCCCACCCAGTCACATGGGCAGCAAGCCACTCCCACAAAGGAGGCCACACCCACAGAGTAGGTTCGAACAATTTTTGAAACCCACCACTGCTCCATAGCCACACAGAATGAATGTCTAAGGGTGAAGGGTTCTGGGAGTTGTAGTTCAGAAGAATCTGGAAGAATGCCAGTTTACCGTTAGATGTCCTGGAAAGCACACACCTAATCTACAAGAGATCTGCTCTTCAATTTCTATCTGATGGCGCCCAGCTTTGCTTTCTGTTTTGCTTCCACTGGAAAACTCCAATCTCTTTGAAATAATTAAAGTCAATGAATGAATGAAAACAACGCCTTGTGAACTGAATGAAAATTAAACTATGGATATTAGCTGGCAAATCAGAGCATGGCAACTGCTCCAATTTGGTTTTTAATGGGCATTCCCGCTATTTCGGTCAGGAATTAAATACCTACTTTGATTTTTTCCGTGGTTTTTAGAACCAGAGCTAAATAATAGCACTGTGATTATCTCCCTGCTTCCTCACAAGTCATTCTTTTCGATTCCGTGGAATTTACCACTTGTTCGTCTTTAAGAGGTTTATACTCTTGCAACGTTCTCCCCCCCCCCGTCCCCCCTTAAAAGATGCAAATCTCCATGAATCCTAAGGCATCACGCAATGTTCTTTTAATCGGTTGAATTCAGTCTGCAGATTCTTCTAAACTACAACTCCCAGCACCCTTCACCCTTAGGCATACATTCTGCATGGGCTATAGAGGGGAACTATGTCTTAATCAAATCTGGAGATCTACTCCAGATTTCCCAATTTGTATTATAAAATGGTTCTTCGTTATATCTTGTTCCACTTGCGGCATTGCAGTTGTTATAACGAATAATATTAATCATCAGCATCAGTTAATGACCCCATAATTCCTTGCAGGGTGGAGCCTGGGCAACTGAATGCAGCTGGCACATCATTTAATGCAGAGGTGGGTTGCTGCCAGCATTACTGCCAGTTCGCACATGTTCACTTTGCTCACATGGATGCCTCACGCGCACTCTTAAATTTAAATGTTTTAAGGTTTTGCGCATGCACAGACCTTTTTATTTGCAAATAAAAAGGTCTGTGCATGCGCAAAACCTTAAAAAATTTAAAATTACATTTCTGCAATGAAAATTGTTCTGCGCATGTGCAGAACAGAAAGTCAAGATGGCATCACCGTAGGAGAACCAGTTCAGGGGGGGGGGGGGCAGGCCTAGGTCGCTGCCAGTTCCAACAACCCAGGCCGCCAAGTTACTACCAGTTTGCCCAAACCGGGCCGAACTGGTAGGAACCCACCTCTGGTTTAATGGCCGGATGCTCTTCCTGTCACCAGCATGGAGGGTGAGAATTGCAAAGGAATATTGTGGGTGATCGGAACTCCTCCACTCTACAATATGTGGATCCAAAGAATGCAAAGGTGTATCAGATCCAACATCAACACATTCTCGAAGATCTTCGACAGACATGGCCAGGATTTCAGCTCATCGTTGTGGGATTCAAGCAGTGGAAGAGGACACACGCTTCAAAGCTGTGCTCCTTCTCTTGTCAATAAAAGCAGGACTGTTGGCCCTATCTCAGTATGTTTGGGGAAGCACAAACATTGGGGAATGGGCTTTTTACAGGTGGCCTCTTTACACACATTGTCTCAAAATTCCCACTCAAATTTCTCAAAAGCTAGCTTCTTCTGAAATAGGTGTCTCCGTTTTTAAAAACGCTCAGCATTTCTTGAGAACTTTTTCCAGTGAGGCAATGGGGGTGACCAGAGACTGTGGATTGTTGTGAGGGAACATATGGTGATCTGGTGTGTGTGTGAGAGGGGGGGGGAGCGAGAGAGGGAGAGAGAGAGAAGGAGAGGGAAAAGAGGAGGAAGGGAGGAAGGGAGTGGCAGAGAGAGAAAATGAGAGGGGAAAAGGGACCGAGTGAGCGAGAGAAAAGGAGAGCAAGAGAGGGAGGGATGGGGAGAGAGAGGGTGAGAGGGAGGGAGGGAGAGAGAGGGAGGGAAGGAGAGAGGGAGGGAGGAATCTGTCCATCATTCTACTGATCTCTGAAAGAATGAGCACACCATGGAAGATAAGGCAGTGGTCAGGTTTTCAGACTGCATTAAACCATGGTATGAACTAGGTTTGCCCATTGCATGAACCATGAGCAGTTAGCTGACTTCACATCACATCCAAAAGCAAAATCACAGAAAGCCCATTGTTGGCTTAGCATAATATGTGAGTCGCATCTATTTCACACCCACTTGATATCCAAAGAAAGTGCCAGGAAATCCACCATCCCCCTTCAGAACTTTCCTGAAACTTTCTTCTTTCTTTCTTCTTCTACTAAAAAAAAAAAACCAATTGTTTTCCTCTCAAGTGGACTATCCAAGTCTACACACACACACACACACACACAGAGAGAGAGAGAGAGAGAGAGGGAGGGAGGGAGGGAGGGAGGGAGGGAGAGGGAGAGAAATAAAAATTCAATCCAAAGACGACTTCTGCCTTTCCATCTAATCTATTAACTGGACAATCAAAGCCACAACTGGTGTGATGTATTCTTTCCTGGCATGACGTATTTTTTTCCATTTTAGTTCCATACTCACATCCAGAGCCAGATCCTGAATAGAAGTCCTCCATTTCCTCTAGTTCTTCATCTTCAAAGGAGTCATCGTCCCCCGAGCCCTCCATGTCAATGGGCCGTTCGAAATTTTCATTCCGCCACTGTTGAGCCTAGAGGATGAAAAGAGCCGACAAATAAATACATTATTCACGCAGATCCAATCGCAAAATCTTTCTATAAAGGTAAAGGTTCCCCTGGCACATATGTGCTAGGCGTTCCCGACTGTAGGGGGTGGTGTTGATCTCCGTTTCAAAGCCAGCATTGTCCGAAGATGTCTCCATGGTCATGTGGCTGGCATGACTCAATGCTAAAGGCACACGGAACGCTATCACCTTCTCCCCAAAAGTGGTTTTTCTTTTTCTACTTGAATTTTTACATGCTTTTGAACTGCTAGGTTTGCAGAAGCTGGGACAAGTAACGGGAGCTCACTTGGTTGCATGGCGCTCGGGATTCGAACTGCCGAACTGTTGATCTTTCTGATCAACAAGCTCAGTGCTTTAGCCACTGAGCCACCACTTCCCTTTCTATAGAGCAGCCTTGTTTGAAGCCTATATGAAGAGCCACCATGAGCCTCGTGGGCTATAGATCACTTGTCCAGGACTGTATTACTTTTTCTCCCGGGAACCGAAGATTCTTTCTCTTGCCTTCCTCTCTACGTACTAGACTGCAAAGCTCATAAATCCCAGTTTTCTTTGGCAATGAAGGATAATTACCTTCAGTGCGAATTTCATGAAATCAACGAATACCGTTCACCAAAGTCAAGCATCTTGCAAAAGACCCATCTCGGTGTCATTTATTATATATTTCCCCCTTGAAGAAAAAGAGATAAAAATAGATGGAAAACACACCAGGAACTCGTAGTTGTTCATTCAAGGTTCATTCACACTTAGGCAAGAAAAATCAAAAGTACACATATAGACTGGGTGAAACCAGGCTTAATAGCAGTAATGAGAGAGGGATCTTGGAGTTTTAGGGGACAACCAATTAAATATGAGCCAGTAGTGTGCGGCAGCAGCCAAAGAAGCCAATGCAATCCTGTTCTGACCCCCCTTCTCCGTCAGGAACGAAAGCCAAAACAGACGTACGAAAGAATGTTTTAATCAGTCCAGACTCTTGTTGGCTGCAAGCCCAAAATAAACAAAGAGATAATCACTCTGGCAAAAAGTCCTACACACCGACGCAGCACTGCAAACAGGCTCCTCTCAGCAAACCACTTCTCCAAGTTGGTTTCTGTTAATTCGTGAACGAGAACATTGACTCCTGCAAACAGGGCGTGGCACAAACAGTCTCTTTTATAATCAGGAGAGGATCTTAATCAGCATCAGCTAAGCACAATCATCTACAATTACGCAGTTGTTCCTTCCGAGTAACCCTTCGACGGGGGGCATCCTGAAACAACTCACAAGTGTTTTCCTGAACACTCCCTCTGATCCAATGCTCTGCTGCCACCTGGTGGCCAACCAGTCTCTCCTCACCCTGTCCAGGGTCCTCCACCTCCTCCACGGCTGACTCATAAGACCCCTCGCTGTCGGAGTCTGGCAGCAGCTCCAACAGCTCCTGCCAGGCCACAACACAATCCTAAATTGCATTAACAGAGGGATACAATCAAGATCAAGTGAGGTACTAATACCATTCTATAAAGCCTTAGTAAGATCACACCTAGAGTACTGCATCCAGTTTTGGCCACCACACTATAAAAAAGATGTTGAGCCTTTAGAAAAAGTGCAGAGAAGAGCAACCACGATGATGAGGGGACTGGGGGCTAAAACATATGAAGAACGGTTGCAGGAACTGGGCATGGCTACTCCAGTAAAGAGAAGGACCAGGGGAGACATGATAGAAGTCTTTCAATATTTGAGGGGCTACCACAGAGAGGAGAGGAACAAGCTATTTTCCAAAAGCACCTGAAGGCCAGACAAGGAATCATGGATGGAACCTGAACAAGGAGAGATTCAACCTGGAGAAATTCTGGCAGTGAGAACAATCAACCAATGGAACAGAAGTTGCCTTCAGAAGTTGTGGGAGCTTCATCACTGGAGGCTTTCAAGAAGAGATTGGACTGCCATCTGTCAGAAATGGTGTGGGGGACTGCTTGGGCAGGGGGTTTGATTAGATGACCTACAATGTCCCTTCCAACTGTGTTAATCTGTATCTGCTAAGATGTGGTGGCTATTTTTCTGTTTTTAGAACTCGGCTGAAAACATTTCTTTTATAAAAAAAAGCTAATTAAAAAACTGGAAAGCATATTATAATTAACTTAGCAGGTTTAACGGTGCAGAACTATTTATTACAGTGTTTCTCAACAGTGGTGACTTTTAAAAATGGGTGGACTTCAGTTAGGATTAGGATTTATTTCATTTATATGCCGCCCTTTTCCCCGAAGGGGACTCAGGATGGCTCACAACTCAGTCAAGGGAAAGGAGGTACAAACAGGGGATAAAAAAGACAAACAAACAATACATAAATTAAAACACACAACAACCATACCATTCAAGAAGTGGGGGGCAGAAGCTCTTTAGCCCCAGGCCTGCCAGAATAGCCAGGTTTTAAGGGCTTTGCGGAAGGCCTGGAGGGTGGTGAGGGTTCGAATCTCCATGGGGAGTTGGTTCCAGAGGGTCGGAGCAGCCACAGAGAAGGCTCTCCTCCAGGTAGTCGCCAGTCGGCATTGGCCGGCGGATGGAATTCAGAGGAGGCCTAATCTGTGGGATCTGATCGGTCTATTGGAGGTGATTGGCAGCAGGCGGTCTCTCAAGTACCCAGGTCCAATACCATGAAGGGCTTTATAAGTGACGACTAGCGCCTTGAAGCGTATCCGAAGACCAATAGGCAGCCAGTGCAGTTCCCAGAATTCCCCAATCAGCAATTCTGGGAGTTGTAGTCCACACCCCTTAAAATGGCCAAGGTTGAGAAATATGGATTTATAAACCGCTTTGATGGAACTCCACGCTCTTGCAGATTTGCATTAGCAGAATGTACTTTTGTCCTTATAAAGCACCACATTTTTGTCAATCTCCCCCCTCGTCCAATGCCACATACTTTAGTATCAGTAGTGAAGGGGTTTTTTTTTTCCCTTGGAAGAGAATCCACGGACCAAGGAAGAGAAAAAGCAACTTATATGCATTTAAAAATAAAGCTATGCAGTTCTTCGCTGGAAAAGTTCCACAACAGCAGAAATTCTACAAGCAATTTTTGCTAGCTTAGCAGAAAAACAAAACCTCTGGAATCTGCACTATGGAAGCCAGCCCTTAACAGAAATCAAGTGAATTCTGCAAGCATTCCCAGCTGAACGTTGTTGCATCAACAACTGCCTTGCATAAACCCCTGGGCTGTCATAGTTAATGTGTTATTGGAACTGGGAAGACCCTGCGTCTCTATTTACCATCAGTCACAAAAGCTCACTAGACCAGGGGTTCCCAACTCCCCAGGCCAGGGATCGGCATCGGTCTGCACTCCACCAGGAACCAATGTCAGGGTTCCAAGTAATAGATCCATAGCAATCCTGTAGATTCCTCAAAGAATACTTTTATTGGAACTATCATATTGGCACCTATCTAGTGAAAACTGACTCTGAAATCTCCCATGGTTTTCACCTAATTAAAATAAACTTTTTCTACTTTCTCGAAACAACCAGTAACATGGTCCAATCATGGTGTGGACTAGCAAACTGGTAGCATTACTCCGCCGTCCTCTGACCAGGTGTGAGAATGTCCTTGATTCCCAAGAGAAAATATGTTGCTTTGGCTACAGATTGCCCTCTGTCTCAATTCCCTCCCTCCCTATTCCTCAGCTCCAGTGTGGTAACCCTGAAGTGGTCAAAAAATGGCTTTGGTCAGGTCAGCTTCAGGGTTGAGAACTGGGACGTGCAAGCAAGCAAAGCCACATCCATGCACGCCCGAAATCCAGGCAGTGCATGAAACCATGCTTCCCCCATCCACCCACGGAAAAGCCACTCTCTCTGGAACAGGTCTCTGGCACCCAAAAATGTGGGGGCCACTGCACTAGATGACCTTGGGCCAGAGATATCCCTCTTTTATACACTTTTTGTTAAAGGTATTTTTTTAAAAAGATAATTAAAACTAATATAGACTAATATAAAGTACCCTCTTTCCTCTAAAATAAGACCTCCCCGGATAATAAGCCCAATCGGGCTTTTGAGCGCATGCACTAAAATGAGCCCTCCCCCAAAAAATAAGCCCTCCTGAAAATATTGCAACACAGCAGCAGCCATGAGGTGACCACGCTCGCCGCCTCCTGGACCTCAAAACTAATAAGACCTCCCCAAAAATAAGGCCAAGAGCTTATTTTGGAGGTCAAAAAAAAAAAGCTTTAAACTGTGAGTTGGGGGGAGAAAGGGGGGGGGAGGAAAGGCTTACTAACTGATTTTGTTTCAAAATATGTTATAAAGGGGAAATGTTATTGGAGGTTTATTGAAATTGCAAATGAATGCCAGTAGGTGGTTGTGTCTTTAAACACAAATGATTGTAGATAAAAGCACGTTTAAATAATTGTAATTAAATGAAAATTGTGGTACAGGGATAGCAAAATACATAATTTGTTTTTTATTTAAAATGTACAATTCAATTTGAATGAAGTATATGTAATGATTGTGGAAGAAACGGACGAAATGTATTTGTAACCAATCGACATGCTTTCTACAAAATGTAACGAAAGATGATTCCCTTTTTGTGTTTTTGTTTAATTAAAACAATAAAACTTTTCAAAAAAAAAGAAAGAAAATAAGACCCTGTCTTATTTTGGGGGAAATACGGTAAGGAAAAAAGAAAGAAATCAAAGAGAAGGCTAAAAGTGCAAGAAAGGAGAGGGGAAATTAAAAGCAAAATAGAAAAGAAAGGAAAAAAAGAAACAAAGAAATCCCCACAGTCACATGATCAAAATTCGGATGCTTGGCAACTGACTCGTAATTATGACAGTTCCAATGTCCTGGAAGCATGTGATCCTTTTTTGTGACCTTCTAGCAAGCCAAGTCAATGGGGAAGCCAGATTCACTTAACAACCGTGTTACTAATTTTTTTTTATTGAAAATTTTAGAAAAAAAAACTTTTATAAATGTTTACCTCCCTCCCCTGCCCTCCTCCCCCCCCACGAACCCTCCCCCCAACCTCCCCTCCCCCCCGACTTCCCAGAACCAATACAGGGTATAAATCTTTAACAAAGATGTTCTAAAGTAAACTTAAAGAAAGTTAGTATCATCTTTCAATTGAGCTTTAGCTCCTCTTTGCTAGGCTAACCGTGTTACTAATTTAACAACAGCAATGATTCACTTAACAATTGTGGCAAGAAAAATCATAAAAGGGAGCAAAACTCACTTAAAAACTTGCTTAACAATTGAAGTTTTGGGCTCAATTGTGGCTACACGTTTTGAGTTCCTGCAGGAAAGGCCCAGATAAATTAGCAAAGACAGGCTACTGGTACATTTTAACCTAATGCTACCTGTTCTGACTGGCAGCATATATTTAGGTAGCCTTCCCAAATTTTGAACCTATAAATAGCAATAGCATTTAGGTTTATATACCGCCTCATAGCACTTGACAGCACTCTCTGGGATGTAGATATTGTATGTACATATTATATTGCCCCCAACAATCTGGGTCTTCATTTTACCGACCTCAGAAGGATGGAAGGCTGAGTCAACCTTGAGCCCCATCAGGATCAAACTGCAGGCTGTGGGCAGAGTTTGCCTGAAACACTGCACTTTCAACTATGCTGCCAGGGCTTCTGATTATGTCACATCAGTACCAAATGTTTGTTATGCTCATTGGGGCAGGCAGAAACCAGAGTCACAAATATTTGGAGACCATTGCGCTGTTGAAGGTTACTTGGGCCATATGGAAAGTTTCATCATAAGTGATGCAAACTCCAAAAAAGGGGAAGAGAGTGTAATCCTGGCAAAGTGTTGAAAACTCAGAAGCAGGAAATACATTCCTAAGCTGTCAAAATTTAGAGAGTCACCCAGCACCATTTTAAGCGCTGATGTATTGTATCGTTGATATCTCGCATTTCAAAGCTGGGACTCATTTATCAGCAACCGTACCTGTAATTTTACTAAGCCACAACAGCCGACGAACCGTGGAATTAGGTCCCTGGCTTTATCCTTATTTGAACTTCAATGGCATTGGGATTTTGCCACTAAATGATTCAAAGGAAAAAAATGAAAAGTCCACCAGTGCCAAGAAGTCGGTCCAATGTCCAGTCATCCTTCTAACAATCGCACCTGGCCATCAACCAGGAAAACTGGTTAGGCTGGCAGACACCGCAGCCCCCAATCATACTAAAATATTGATGGTTTGCAGGATTATAAACAGGAAGATGCCAAGGTTGCGCTGTTCAAAGCAAAGGAAAGGCAAGGAGACAGGAGAAGGTTGGCTCTTGTAGATTCTCCAGGGCAATGTTTTTGAAACTTGGCAACCTTAAGATGCCTGGGCTTCAACTCAGCATGCTGGCTGGGGAATTCTGGGAATTGTAGTCCACCCATCATAAAGTTGCCAAGTTTCAATGATAATAATTTATATATATATATATGTATGGGTATAATATAAGGGAATTGGATGCAAATGGTAAACAGGGATTTGGAAAGGAAGATTAGAAAATTTTGGTATTAAATATTATGGATGTTTAACTAGAATAGAATATGAGGATTTAATGTTAATGGAGGATTTTATAAATAAGTAAATGAAATGCCAGTATGTGGTTATGTATTAAATCTTGGTATATTTTATGATGAAGGATGTTTAAATAATCATAGTCAAATAAAAGTGGAGGTATGATGATGGTAATATAATAAATATCTGAGTTAAGATATTAGAGTTAATATGAATTATATTTGATGACGGTGGAAGAGATGCACAAAAGCCTTTTGTAACCAACTGATATACTTTCTACAGTATGTAAAGAAGGAGGATTTGTATGTTTGTTTTGAAAGATAGATAGATAGATAGATAGATAGATAGATAGACAGACAGACAGACAGACAGACAGACAGACAGACAGACAGACAGACAGACAGACAGACAGATACCTTTCACCCTGGCTTCACTGATAACGAATAAGAGCCTGTGGCCTAATGGCTAAGATGTCTGCCTAGTATGTAATATAGCCCAGGTTCAAATCCCAGTAAAGGTATGGCTAGCTGATAAGAGCTAAATAGCTTGAAATAGATCTATATTAGTCTCCCTTTATTTATTTATCAGCACAAATACAACAATATATATATATAAAAAGTTGCCAAGTTTCAAAAAGACTGTTCTAGAGCCTATGACATTGATGGCTAACCTTTTCCTGATCAAATGCTTAAAGCGTGCGCACATCCAAATCCGCAAAATGTGATGCGTGCACACACAAACATACCTCTGTGCATGCGCCCCTTGCACATACCCTGCCACCCGCATATGTGCACATGACACCCAGCATACCCATGCTTCCTGTGCATGTGTGCACACCCTGGCCCCCATCCCATCCTGCACGCATGCGTGGCAGAGACCTGAAGACCAGCTGGCTGGAGGTGTGCGTGTATGTGCGATGGAGCTGAACTGGGGTGATGGCTCACATGCCATCAGAGAGGGCGTTGCATGGCACCTCTGACATGCATGCTATAGGTTTGCCATCATGGGCCTATGAGAAATCACTGCCTATTTTAAAAACAGATCCTCTGGAATACCATGTAAACGATTATAAATTCACCCAATCTGTTCTTCCTGTTTATTCATTGGAGCAAAACATGTTTTGTTTTATAAATTGCATAGCTTCACCATCAGGCATACTAAGAAGCCGTCCTTCCTATCAAATGATGTGTTTAGTCTTTATATACTCAATAAATAATCACAGGGTGAGACATTACCCAAGTCTGTGTCTTTTCCCTTTCCTGCAGAATTCTGACATCACTTTTTTTTTATTTATAATGCAGTTTCCTGGCAAGAGGTCTCCAAGATTTCAGGCTGAATTTTGGGGAGCTCTTGTTGGAGATGTCAAACCCCATATGTGTACACAAAAACTTCATCCTCACTTTTCAAAGCAGAGGTGGGAAATTTTTCAAAGGTCATTTGCCAAAACTATTGTGGACAATTTTCTGGTCTGGGCACACAATTTTTATTAGGAGGGTTTTTTCAGCAATAAGGCAGGAATGAGGATCAGGACCTAGAATGAGTTTGAGAATTGGCGAAATGCATCTAACCACCTATCAAAAACATCCACTGACACTTTCATTGGTGGCTGGTTTTCCAGTGGCTGGTAACCGCTGGCAAGTGGAAATGTATCGGTTGTTTTTGGACTATTTATGGAAGTCAGACAAGTTCAGGACATTTTTCCATTATTTTTCCTCTCGAACCTTTTTTCCTAGATGGCATGAGAAAGGCTAGTGATAACTAATCTACTGCTAGTGCAGATAAAAATAAATAGGATAGAATAGATTAGAATAGAATAGAAAACATGGAATGGAATGGAATGGAATGGAATGGAATGGAAGGGAAGGGAAGGGAAGGGAAGGGAAGAGAAAAGAGAAGAGAAGAGAAGAGAAGAGAAGAGAAGAGAAGAGAATTCTTTATTGGCCAAGTGTGATTGGACACACAAGGAATTTGTCTTTGGTGCATATGCTCTCAGTGTATATAAAGAAAAATAAAATAGAATACATTCATCAAGAATTATAAGATACAACACTTAGTGATAGTCATAGGGTACAAATAAGCAATCAGGAAAGAATCAATATAAATCATAAGGATACAAGCAAAAAAGTTACAGACATGCAGTCATAAGTGGGAGGAGATGGGTGATAGGAACGATGAGAAGTCTTAATAGTAATAGAAATGCAGTCTTAGTGAATAGTTTGACAGTGTTGAAAGAATTATTTGTTTAGCAGAATGATTGTGTTCGGGGGGGCAGACTGTGAAGGTGAGGAATCCAAAATTAAGACCAAAGCATCAACTGGGAACAAAGCTTTATAGTTTGATAGGAAAAGGGGAAAGATCCATCATATAAATATTAAACACTTAGTGATAGTCATAAGTTATTAATAAGCAATCAAATCATACTAGGAAATAAATTGAACAACGTGTAAATTTATATTGTTCTATTTGTTATATCTATTTTTTAAACCAAATATATATTTTAATTATTTTAATATTATATTTAATATTTAAAAATATTAAATATTTGTATTAAATATCTATTTCCTAACAAGATATTATGACAGATGTAACATGAAATGATAGAGTTGTATCTTGTTCACCTGTAGCCTTAACAAAATTGCCAGCTTTCTTCTCAAAGAAGATCACACAAACCTTGCTATCATTTTACAGGGCTACAGTACCCCAAACTTTACAAGTTTCTGATCTAAGTAGGCATTGGGGGGTGGAGAAGACGGTGAAATCCCCAGCAAGGTGTTTAAGGCAATATTTTCAGCATTTTTTTTATTTTGGAAAAGCCTAACTATTTATTTACATAGCTGCTCATCTCACATTTGGGACTTTGGGTGGTAAAATTGGATTAAAACCAACAAAAGCAACAAGTAGTAACAATGATAACATAAGAATCTAATGGCATCCAGAACAATCTGACCTAGTCCATGCAAACACAAATCATATAAATCACATTGATCGGCTTAAAGGTAAAGGTTCCCCTCACGCACAAGTGCTAGTCGTTCCCAACTCTAGGGGGCGGTGCTCATCTCCGTTTCAAAGCCGAAGAGCCAGCGCTGCCTGAAGACATCTCTGTGGTCATGTGGCTGGCATGATTAAATGCCAAAGGTGCATGGAACACTGTTACCTTCCCATACAGGTGGTTCTTATTTTACTACTTGCATTTTGTACATACTTTCGAACTGCTAGATTGGCAGAAGCTGAGACAAGTAATGGGAGCTCACTCCGTTATGCGGTGCTAGGAATTCGAACCACAGATCTGCCGACCTTTCTGATCGACAAGCTCAGCATCTTAGCCTACAGAGATATTTTTCATGCCAAAGAAATTTATTTGGCTAGCCAGAAAGGTTATTCATATAATTTTTAAAAATAGCTATCTACTCGATATGGGGTAGGATAGTTCTTCCCCCCCCCCAATTTCAGTATATTTCTGGATCAAAATGAGCAACTCCAGCTTCCAGGCTTTCAAGAATCACCAGCTCCCCAGCTTTCCATAATCTGGTTCCCTAAAGGTATGTTGAATGACAGCTCCCATCACTTTTAATTGACCATACTTACTGGGAATAAAAGGCTTATTTATAGACAAACTCATTTGGAGTGAACCAATTTGAGAAAGGATGGGATAAGGATGGGATATGCTTTTCTAAGAACTGGTCCTGGATGGATTCATCTCGACCCAGGTTCACTGCAGACGTGTGGAAATGAACGGTAAATTCCATAGGGGTTTACTAAGCCTACATCCAGCCCCTAGTAATTTTGCAAAGGAAAAAGATGTCATTCTTATCACGCCTTATAAGAAACCAAACTAATCTTAGCAGGGTTTTATTTTATATGCTAATGTATCAAAACCCAGACAAGGCTGATCAGGATATATTGATAAAAGTAGACTATAAAACCCAGTTAAGAACTGAGGGATCCCTGCTGGGATAACTATCCTAATAGACACTGACATGACAACAGTAACCATAGTAACTGTTTCCTCCATCATAATGGCTGTGCTCTCCGTCTCTCTTTCTGAGCTTCAGAAGAAGGCGTGGACATTGAGATGAAGGAACACCATTTGGAAGTCAAAGATACTCTCCAACTCTTTGACGTCAACTGTGTGACCCAAGCCATCCTACTTCAAGTTCTTTCAAGTGTCAGCTCTGGCTGGTTTCCCTTTGATGGAATAGAAATACCTCCAAGGGAGGGTAGAGTTTAAATAGCAACAGTGCAATCAAATGAATATTTGAAAAGCAAAATGAAACGGTACCCCTCATAGCTTAAAAAACTGACAGCGATTCAGTTTGGATCCTTGTATATTTTGCCAACACAGATTGTATATTCTGGGAGTATCTGTTCCACTCCTTCCTAGCTTCTAGCTATGTTAGGAAAATGTTGTGGCCCAGCAGGAGCCGTTAGAACTGCCACCAGACTCCGACAGCGAGGGGCCCTATGAGTCGGCTTTGGAGGATGTGGAGGACCCTGGACAGGGTTCCGACTCCGAGCAGGGCGCAGAGAGGCTGGTTGACCACCAGGAGGTGCTTGAGTCGTGGACCAGTGGGGGGGGGGGGGAGACAAGGGAGTGTGATCCAGACGTCAGCAGTAGGGAGGAGCCAAGGGAGTTGTTCCTGGATGCCCGGCACCAGAGAGCTAGTAGGCATAAGGAACTCTAAAAGGAATGCTTGTGCACACGCCCCTTTTGCAGGAGTCAACACATTCATTAATGTTGGAGAACTGTGGTGTTAACTTGGCAGGTTGGATTGCTACCAAGGCTTGTCTGTGCTGGTTTGCTGCCAAGGACCTGTCTGTCTGTTAATAAACTCCGTAAAGTATCTTTGGCTCGGCGTGTTTTGGTGTGGGATGACGGGGGGTCAGAACAGGAAAATATGGTACCCCAGCATCCTACGCTTTAGAGTGCTTCCCAGACCCCAAATATCCTACATAAGATAAGTGATACATAAGTGTTCTTGTTCGTGAGCTGTATATTAACTGTCTAATTTGCTAGACATTTTTATGCTGTCTTCTGGGTCATTCTGTCATTGTTTTCGGTTATTAGACTCATCATCCAATAAGACACACATGGTTTTTGCATGACAAGAGGGCAATTACTATTTTCAGAAGAAAATTCCCCCCTGCAAAAATTATGCAAATCTCAATAGCAAAAAGATTTAGGAATTCAGAAAAACAAACAGATCTTACTCCTTAGGATGCCCCTTTATTGGCATAACCTTTTTGTTAGTGTTGAAATTGAGAAACACACCCTTGAAAGTAAAACAGATTAGGTGCAGGTATAAGGATATATGAAAGATTAATTGAAATCAAATTAATGTTCTTAATTTAATTTTGCTAATAATTAAATATATCAAGGTCAAACCAGTAAAAAAATATTTGCTTTGTCTCTGTGTGACAGCAAACTCAGCTGTTTAAGCAAACTAGTTATGTTTCGATATACTGTTTGCACTCAAAGACCACCGATATTAAGAATTTCACATGGGGCTGAAATGGACAGACTCACGAAAGAGCTAAAAGATAAAGAGGAATCTGAATACTACTCAGTATGGGACTTATGGTATAATTGGCTAGAGGAAAAACGAAAAAAAGTAGGAAAGCAATAAAGAGAAGAAGAAAGATCAAGAAACTACAAAACAAATACAAAACTGGAGAATGAATAAGAGGCGGAATTACAAAATAGACTGAATATATCAGTGGTGGGTTCTGGATCCCGTTCCAACCAGTACAGTTGGAATGGGCCCGACATTGCCCACATGGACGCGCACGGCAGACGTATGCATCGTACCTGCCTGTGACGCCTCTGCGACGCACCAGCTGCTCGGCGGAGTGTCGTGCAGTGGAAACGCCAAAGGCTTAAAGGACAAGTAAGGAGCTCAGGCGGGCGGGTGGGCCCTCCAGAGCCCCATACCAGAATGTTACCCAGTGCCCTGGGGAGGCTCCGGTACGCCCGTACTGGGGCGTACCACCTGAAACCCACCACTGATAGATATAGATGTAGATGTAGATGTAGATGTAGATGTAGATGTAGATGTAGATGTAGATGTAGATGTAGATACAGATACAGATACAGAGGTAGAGATAGATAGAGATAGAGATATATAGAGAGATATAGAGATAGAGATAGAGAGATAGAGAGATAGAGAGATATAGAGAGATATAGATATAGAGATATAGAGATATAGAGATAGAGATAGAGATAGAGATAGAGATAGAGATAGAGATAGAGATAGAGATAGATAGAGATAGAGATAGAGATAGAGATAGATAGATATATAGATAGAGATAGAGAGATAGAGAGATAGAGAGATAGAGATAGAGATAGAGATAGAGATAGATAGAGATAGAGATAGAGATAGAGATAGAGATAGAGATAGAGATAGAGATAGAGATAGAGATAGAGATAGAGATAGAGATAGAGATAGAGATAGAGATAGAGATAGAGATAGAGAGGTAGAGATAGAGAGATATAGAGAGATATAGAGAGATATAGAGATAGAGATAAAGATATAGATATAAAGATTTACATGTACAGACAAAGGAAACACAATGGATATGTAAAAGAAGTATAATGTGTTGCAAAGATGTTATGTTTGTATAAAAAAAATTTAAAAATTAAAAAAAGTATTTCATATAGGACCAAAATAATTTCATTAATCCCCCTTCCAAAGGCAACAATTGGAAGGGTGTTTTTTTTTTAAAAAAATACCAACATAGTGGCCCTTAGGCCCACAATCACAAACACACTCAATTTATGAGTGTTACCAGTTGGTAATCCTGGTGTACTGATCCCAAACAAGCCAGGATTTGTAAACTAACCTCAAATCCAGGTTTGTGTCTCTAAAATAAAGGAGGCAAAAAGCAAAAGTCCTCACTTCAGTTTGCATGCTAATCAAATCAATCTTGAGCTCTGCTGCTAGGGAAGGAACGAAATGATTTTCCACCAGCAGAAGCAAAGCAGAAATTCAACAGCAAAAAAAAAAAAGTTATAATCAGGAGTATGTGTGGGGCTATTATTTTTTTAACGAAATAGACTCAACCTGCTACGTTAAACTTCCATTAAGCTTAACATCTCATTTCCCTCAATTCCCCAAGCCTACCATGCTGCAAAATCCTTCTATGACATCATTGCTTTGGGGCAAAAAAAATACCCCTAATTGACCTTGGACCACGAAAAAGTTATCAACCCTTCTCAGGTGATGAAAGCAATTGGTCTAAAAAGGGCATCTTTTTTAAAAAAGAAAGAGAGAGAGAGGGGGGGGGAGAGAGAACTGGAGGAAAAAACAAGTTATTAGAAAAGCAGCTTTTAAACCGAGATATAAATAAAATGGATATAAATAGACGGAATGTGTTCGTATGCTCGGGATTTATTCAGGCGGAATATAAAATGCTCATCACATGCCTCTTAGCCACACGCTATTTCCAAACTGGCTCAGTTCTGTCTTCGGGGAAGAGATGTAAAAACACTCTTCCTCTTCCCCTCCCTTCTCTTCCCCCCTCCCTTCCCAGCTTTAAAGCTGGACCGGGCATTCGAAGTAAAGCTCTCGGCTCTTGGCATAAATTGCATCAGTCTGATTTGAGATTTATTCCCTGCTCTGAGATTGGAATGCTGGATTACCAGGAGCAATTCATTTCCCCGGGGATCTCATTTTGTGCCTGCCCTTTCTTTAAAAAAAAACACCAAACTAATAATAATAAAATGCCCTTCACCCTGCCTATATTTACACTAAGAATTCCACTTTCAAAAAAAAAAAACCCAGCCTGCTAGTTGGGGGTAGATGTTTGCGCAGGAATCCTGAGCTATTTATTTTAACAAGGTATGCCCCACCTTTTGATTGAAGCCATTACCAGGGCAAATTGCAATCAATTAAAAGAAAATGAGAATCCAAACGTTTTTTTGTTGGACTAAGCAGCTGATCCTCGGCAGATCAACTAATTGACTAAACTTTTCCTTCTTCCTCTGCTTCCATTCGTTCCATTGTCTTCTGTCTGGCAGACAATACCTGCATTCGTTTCAGGACTTCTGAAGCGAGGAGAATGGAGCTCAGCCTGATCTCATGCTGGTGATTGCTCTCAAAAATTAGCTTGTGCCGTGACTGTTAACCAACTTGCAAGGGCAAGCACACAATTGTGAGAGCCAGTGATCTTGGAGATGATGTGTTTGCTCATGGAGCGCAAGAGAGACTCTTGGCAGAGGATGTCCGCACCAGACAATCAACGTCCTTGTCCAAGAAAAAGGGTGACTTCCGTCACCGTACCCTGCTAGCCAGACAGACAAAGGGTTCCTTTGAACTGATACAGAACATTGCCATAGATTTCATCACCACTTCAAGGAGATATATCAAAGCCATTAGACAAAGAAAGTGCCATCCGTCTGCTTCATTTAATGTATGTATGAGTAGGACTCAGTGTGTTAGAACAAAACTCAACTTCTTAGACGCCGCAAAGAACTCGCTTTCCCATTATGATATTTTTGCAAAGCGGGAATAACATGGGCTCATTATTTAGCGCTCATGGCGTTGGCACAGTTTAATTCCTCCGACAAAAGGCCCCAAAATATATGCACCCGCTTATCGCCAAAGAGCATCTTTTCATGGGCATCTATAGCTACAGGCAGACTTCTCGGCCTTAAGAAAGCTGGGGATTGTTCTCAACACAGGGATGGGGGGTGGGAAGGGTATGACTTGTAAACCAGTAGAAAGCCGCAAAAAGTCCCACTGAATCCTGCATGTTTCTGAGACTCTGTATCAAAAGCTTTAACCTGATTCTTCCTGGTGGAAAGGATCATAGAAGCAGAACAGACTGCGGGGTTTTGCGAGGACGGGGTATAAAGGATGGGCACCAGGGACTTCTTAAAAAGTTTCTTCTGAAGAGAAATATGAAGTAGCATCTTCCACTGCTCACAACTTCTATTGTTAGGAGCCTTCTCCTCCTTACTAAGCTGAAATCTCTCTCCTTACTGATTCTCGATCTGTCAGCACACTTCCTCTGTAGGCATGACAAGAATCCTGGCTAACCATCAAAACCAAGCCAAAGTTTAGGTTGTGGGTGCTTCAGCGGTGGAGACTTTAAAGAAGAGACTGGCCAGTCATTTGACTGTGGTGGTATAAGGCCGTGGTGGCAAACCTGTTGCATGCATGCCAGAGGTGGCATACAGAACCCTCTCTGTGGGCATG
The DNA here is from genome assembly GCF_051295495.1 of Thamnophis sirtalis. Lineage (NCBI taxonomy): Eukaryota > Metazoa > Chordata > Lepidosauria > Squamata > Natricidae > Thamnophis > Thamnophis sirtalis. The sequence goes on along the minus strand of NW_028261393.1, from coordinate 14,172,172 downwards.
TGCGCCGTCGCTAGCTGCTCTTCCGGGTTCCACTGTGCACATGCATGCCAGCCAGCTGGTCTGGGGCGCATGCCCCAACCAGCTAATCTCTTCCGGGTTCCAGCACGTGCATTCATGCCATTCAACTGGTGTTTGAAGACCACCGTACATGTCCAGTGTGCATGTGTGCAATGGAACCAGGAAAAGCAGCTGGCCACCATGAGCATCTGCACAGCTGCTCTCTTCCAGGTTCTGGCACTCCGGCGTGCGTGCTCCAGTTTTGGCACTTGGTGTTGAAAAGGTTAATCGTCACTTATATAAGGTTTCCTATCTTGAGCAGGAGGTTGGATTGGAAGACTTCTGAGGTCCCTTCCAGCCCTATAAATTCTGTGATTCTGGTTGCTTCATTTAGTTATAGTTAAGACTCTGCCTACTTTCTATTGTCAATCAAGGGAATCTATACAGAGTCCTTCTATTTCTCTCACCCCAGTACTGACCAGCTAAATATCTGATCCGCTTCAAGAATTCACGTAACACCATGCCTTCAAATCATGCCTTATGGGCGTATCTATTATTTATCAGTGCAATTTATCAGTGCAGGAGAGGAATGGCTAATCTGCCACCCTAGAGCCATTTATGATCTTTGCCTTGATTTTATGCAATCTTTGACCTAATGTTATGCAGACTTTGGCCTAACACATACCTCTTCTGTAGGCCAACAGCTCTAACTTCTGATAAGAGCTTCTTGTCTAAAAGGAGAATCTTTGTTGTGAAAATGATGTGTTCTACCACTGGAATAATGTTATTTCTGAGGAATTGGATATACTGGCTTACTGGCTGTAATTCACACAACCTGCATTTTCTGAGGCCTACAGTTAGTCATTCCCTGGGATTGCACAACAGACAGATTCATAAATTAACCCAGCCCAGGTATCTTCTGCAAATATATCCGTTAAGTTTCAAACCAAGAACTGACTTAACGAAACAAGCTTCATTTATTACTGTGCTTGTTAATTAAAGCAAGCTTCTTTCTTCAAGAACTTTGGACGATCTCACAATCATTCATCCTCCTCTTTGTTTATTTGATCTCTTTAAAAAGCCTCAGAGGAAGCTTCATCTCAGGAAAAATCACCCAGAATATCCATCATAAATAAACGACAATTGCATCACATCCCAGAAAGGTTTATGCCATTATGCACACCGTCTCTCATCTTGCAAATGCACAGAGATGATTGATTTTCATCAGTGGCCACTATTAGAAATGGATCTTCTGGTTTTAGTTGCTGGGTTCCATTTGTTATTCTTTTAAACTTTGCTGTCTGGTAATACCTGTTCTTTTCCGACAAGATCCATAGAAAGTTACCGTGTTTCCCTGAAAATAAGACAGGGTCTTATTTTCTTTTGCCCTCCCCAAATAAGCATTTGGTCTTATTTACAGGGAGGTCTTATTATTTTTGAGTTGCAGGAGGCAGCAAGCATGGTCACCTCATGGCTGCTGCTATGTTGCAGTATTTTCTGGGAGGGCTTATTTTAGCACATGCGCTCAAAAGCCTGATTGGGCTTATTATCTGGGGAGGTCTTATTTTCGGGTAAAAACAGGGTAAAAGAAAGTACAGCATTTGGTATCCCAAGTGCTGCAAATGCATTTATTCACATTGTGCTCTGAGATGCAACGCACATCCTACGGGATTGGGCGGCATATAAATGTTATTAAACTTGCAAACTTGCAAACTGCAACTGATTGCAACAGCCTTAGATTTCATTTTGCAGCGCTTTGACCAAAAGTGGAAATACTGCAGCTGATATTATCTGCTTTTTTTTCTGGAATCGGTTGTTACAGTATGTGATGCCCACCTCTGTTCCTGGACTTCTTCAGCCATCTCTGGGCTGGATTTGCTCCAAATCCTGCCCATCAGACATCGACAAGAAAGTTGATTCCATGACAAGGCTGCCAATTCTCAGGTTCCAAAACTATAATAAGCAAACTCTTTAGAAAAATATCCAGCACAGCTGTGGGAAATCATTCATAGAAGCCGGAAGCTGAGGGCAGATGTCTTGGATGGCAAGGAGACGACAGAGCATTCCAGTTTTCGCAGATCAAGATACACTATATTGCCAAAAGTATTCGCTCACAACTGAGTCTGGTTATGTGGATGGGTGAGCGAATACTTTTGGCAATATAGTGTATATGGACTTGGGGGGGAGGGGGGAATCAGCCTTAGATCTACCGTATTTTTCAGAGTATAAGATGCACCTTTTCCTCTCCTAAAAGAGGGTGAAAATTTGGATGCCTTTTATACACTGAATGTAGCCCCACCCACCCACCAGTCCCCACTCTTTGGCTCTGCCTCCCAGCAATTTACCTCCTTGCAGCAAATGGAGAAAATGGGGCTTGCGAAAGTGGCAATGGGCTATAGTTTAAGTTTAAGTTTAAGTTTTATTTTATTTATATGCCATTCCCTAAAAGGGACTCAGGGCAGCGAACAACTTAAACGGGAAGGGGAGACATACAAGTACAAAATAAACATATTAAAATGACCAACAACCACACCTGTCGAGAGGGGAGGGGAGCTCATCAACCCCAGGCCTGCTGACACAGCCAGGTTTTAACGGCTTTTCGGAAAGCAGGGAGAGAGGTGAGGGTCCGAATCTCCGCGGGGAGTTCGTTCCAAAGGGCCGGAGCTGCCACAGAGAAGGCCCTCCCCCGGGTCGTAGCCAGATGGCATTGGCTGGTGGATGGAACCCGGAGGAGGCCGGCCCTGTGCGATCTAATGGGTCTTTGGGAGGTAATTGGCAGCAGGCGGTCTCTCAAGTACCCAGGTCCAATACCATGAAGGGCTTTATAAGTAATAACTAGCACCTTGAAGCGTATCTGGAGACCAATAGGAAGCCAGTGCAGCTCGTGGAGGATAGGTGTAACGTGGGTGTATCAAGGTACACCCACAATCGCTCGCGCGGCCGCGTTCTGGACCAGTTGAAGTCTCCGAATGCTCTTCAAGGGCTGCCCCATGTAGAGCGCATTGCAGTAGTCCAGTCTTGAGGTCACGAGGGCGTGAGTGACTGTTGCAAGTAATCCCTGAAGCCTGAAACAGCTGATCATCGGAGGCCATGCTTAAACTGAAATTGAAAGTGAAACTTGCTGTTGGAGGCAAATGGCTGGGAGGCAGAGGCAGATTTTTTTTCTTCTTCTTCTAATCAGGCTAAACTGAAACAGGCTGTTTGCTGTAAGGAGGTAAGTCAATAACTATAAATGCCTATAGAATGTTCAAATTGTTAGACTTATTTTTTTTAAAGACTGCTTTATTATTGTTCTAGACAACTTAACAAAATGAAGAAGCTTTTTAAAATAAATGCTTGATCTGAAGAGGCCCAGTGCTATTGAATCTTCTTTTAAATAGCAGAGAATAAGGTATACTTCCAGAAAGCCACATCAATTTTAACAGAATCTGTACAAGTATAGTCTGAAATGTAACACCACAAATAGTGTATATCATCTGTACTGTTTGCTGTCTGCTGCAAGGAGGCAAACTGCTGGGAGGCAGAGGCAGATTTTTTTCCCCATTGTTTTCCTCCCCAAAAGCTAAGTGCATCTTATACTGCGGAGCGTCTTATACTCCGAAAAATACAGTACCTTAAACCAGGTCAGCATGCTTGCCAATAAATGCAGCAGGGGAAGAAGTCAGGGCACCATTCAAAACTCCCTTTGAGCATAGCTATTTCAACAAAATACTCCAGCAAAAGCACATCTGCCTACCACCCTCATAGAAAACTGGCAAGAAAGAAAGGTCTCTTAGCCATGGAGAATGGCTTCTTGAAGAACAGGAGGTGGGTGGTGTTCGTGCACGCGCATTTTTCAGACAAGAACATTTTCCATTTAACAACAAAGTTGCCTTTCTTTTAAACATATGCTGTTCCCTTCCAAGTGAAGTCCATTAACATTCTCCCTAAGCAAACACAAACTTTTCCAGGGAGACAAAACATAGCCAAGAAGAAATCCAAAACGCTTTCCCTCCCCCCCCTTTTTTTATTCTTTTGCATCTTTCTTTATTGCACACAAAAAAAGCATTCCCTCACATGTCCCCCACCCAGCCCCAAAAGGTCCTGGAATTGGGAAAAAGCATTTTCTGCTAATTTAATCTCTGGAGCGATGCCATTTTTGCAAAAAGGAAACTCAGTCTGCGTGCAACCCATTGCATTGGGGTGGCGCAGTGGTTAGAGTGCAGTTCTGCAGGCTACTTCTGCTGACTGCCAGCAGTTTGGCAGTTCGAATCTCACCAGGCTCAAAGTTACTCAGCCTTCCATCCTTCCGAGGTAGGAAAAATGAGGACCCAGATTGTTGGAGGCAATATGCTGACTCTGTAAACTGCTTAGAGAGGGCTGAAAAATTGGTCCCATGGAGAAGCGATATATAAGTCCAAATGCTATTGCTATTGACATATCTCTGTTGTCCATTATCCATCCCAGGGCTCCCCAACCCCTTGATCTGCAGCATGCCAAAAATCAGGCCGTGCAAACAAGCGAAGCCCCATCCTGGGATGCAGGCAGCATGCAAAACCATGCTCCTTCTGGTCCACAGAAAAACCTTTCTCCATGGAACTAGTCCCTGGTGCCCAAAAGGTTGGGGGGCACTGATCTAGCTGATTTGCATTCATCTTCATGAAATGTGCCAACAGGTGGGTGTCTTAAGGAATGGCCAATTATTAGCTTGGAAGCAGCACATTATCATTTTAAGTCTTGGTTTACTGTTGGCAGCAACTGTGATTATTTATTCTGCTGTGCAATTTGGAACTTCAGGTTTATCTATGGCTCTTGGTTTATTCCTGGCTTGTTTGAGTACACCATCCAGGCCTCCCATTAATTCAGGAAAAGTTTGAGCACCAGTAGTTGTAAAAAAAAATAATAATAGAACAAACACAGCATGAATTGGCCTTCTAAGCTATGGGGAGATTGATCAGCCATAAGATTGAGATTTGTAATATGTAACCCATTATCCAGTGGTGGGTTTCAAATATTTTTAAAACCTCTTCTGTAGGTGTGGCCTGCTTTGTGGGAGTAGCTTGCTGGCCATGTGACCGGGTGGGAGTGGCTTGCTGGCCATGTGACTGAGTGGGAGTGGCTTGTCAGTCATGTGACTGGGTGGGCGTGGCCAACTTGTAAAATGTGGTGAAACTCACTTAACAATGCTCTTGCTTAGCAACCAAAATATTGGCTCAGGAACTCTGGCATTTGAAGCACGCAAGTCTTAAAGCTGTTAAGTTACAAGACCCTTGCACCCCTAACCCTTTAGGAAAAAAACCCCAGGGGTGTTCAAACTTGACAGCTTTAAGACTTGTGGACTTCAACTCCCAGAATTCCTCCTCTTGCTCTTCATCTTGATGATGTGCAGACGGGTGGGGGGAGGGAGCTGGAACCAGTTCTAAATGGCACTGTAGATTTGTGGAACCTCTTCTATAGAAGAGGTTAGAACTGGCAGGAACCCACAACTGCCATTATTCAAGTAAACAATAGATTGTGGATTATCACCTTACATGAAGCTCAAAAACATGGTTTATAAGCCACAATGGTAGTATCGTCCATTTTCTTAAACCAAAGACAATATTGGTGTCAGGGTTCCAAGTAATAGATCCATAGCAAACAGAACTCCAAGGCAAATCGATTCTTCAAAGAACAGGTTTATAGGCTATATCATATTGGCACAGACTGGTGAAAACCGACTCTGAAGGTTCCCGCAGTTTCCACCTAATTAAAAGTAAAACAAAAAATGTTCCCCTTTCTCAAACAATCAGTCACATGGTCCAATCAAGGTGTCTGGTTGCTTGGAAACTTAACTCTTCTTTGCTTCAGCCACCTGTGGGAATGTCCTTGGTTTTCAGGGGAAACTATTTTGTTTTGACTATAAAACCCCAGCTATCTCTAGTCCCCCCACCTCCCTAACCCTCAGCACCATAGTGGCAACACCGAAGCCTCCAAGATGGCCTCAGTCAGGCCAGCTTCTGAGTTGACAATTGGTTCTCATGAGATGTGAGTCAGAACTACCCTATTCAATAGTCATGGTTTTTTGGTCAATGCTAACAATGTCATGGAAGCAAGTCATTCAAGCATTCCGTCAGGAGGAAACTGAATAAAATCGGCAAGTAAAGGGAAACGGTAAAGATTCCCCTTGCACAGTCGTTCCTGACTCTAGGAAGCAATGCTCATCTCTGTTTGAAAACTGAAGAGCCAGCACTGTCTGAAGATGTCTCCGTGGTCATGTGGCTGGTATGATTAATTGCTGAAGGTGCACGGAACATTGTTACCTTCCCACCAAAGGTGGTCCCTAGTTTCCTACTTGCATTTTTACATGCTTTCGAACTGCTAGGTTGACAGAAGCTGGGACAAGTAACAGGAGCTCACTCTGTTATGCAGCGCTAGGGATTCAAACTGCCAAGCTACCGACCTTTCTGATCAACAAGCTCAGCAATCTCATTGCAAGATCTTATCGGCAAGAGGAACAAGCAAATCCAAAGCCAAGATTCTAAGGACTGAACCTGCAATTTATTCAGGAATGGTTCGCTGGCCAGTCAGCTCCATCTTCCACTCAAGGTCTGAATCCAAAATTACAAGACCTTCAATTACTGGTCTTCCCTTTAGTGATCACAACTCCCTTCAAACTCTGCAATTCTGATCCAGCCTTCCGTTTCACAGTACGCAAATCCTTTCCTTCAACCTTCCTTCATGGCTATAAATAGAGAGGTAAACAAGAGTTTGCAATCCTGCTGTGCAATTACGGGGAAAAGCGTAGCAATAGCCAAGAATATGCAGTTTAAGAACATGAGAGCACAGATCCTCGTAGTCCAACTTCTGTTCCTTACAGATGGTCAACCAAAATTGTTTGGAGTGTATTTAAGCAAAGTAGAATGCAGACACTTTGGGGGGGGCCAGCGTGTTATTGAAAACCAGGACAGAATATAGAATTAGCACCATGCCAAAAGGGGAGGGGAAAAAAATCCCACCACCTTCCAGCATTTTGTCCTACTCAATCTGATCAAAAAGAAAGTGCCATCATAAAGTTTTTCAAAAGGAGAAACAAATGTTGGGGAAATTCTCATGAAAACAATATACGGTAGCAGGTGATAAGTGAAGATGTTGGGCGTGAAGGCTCCTTCATGGGCAATCATCAAAGCCAACACAAGTTCTAGGCTGCATAAACATTGGGATAGAATCAAGATCACGTGAAGTGTCAATACCACTTATAATGCCGTGGTAAGGCCACACTTGGAATACTGCATCCAGTTTTGGTCACCACGATGTTAAAAAGATTTTGAGACTCTAGAAAGAATGCAGAGAAGAGCAACCAAGATGATTAGGGGACTGGAGGCTAAAACATGAAGAACGGTTGTTGGAACTGGGTATGTCTAGTTTAATGAAAAGAAGGACCAGGGGTGACATGATAGCAGTGTTCCGATATCTCAGGGGCTACCACAAAGAAGAGGGAGTCAAGCTATTCTCCAAAGCACCTGAGGACAGGACAAGAAGCAATGAATGGAAATAATCAAGGAGAGAAGCAACCTAGAACTAAGGAGGAATTTCCTGACAGTAAGAACAATTGATCAGTGGAACAACTTGCCTCCAGAAGTTGTGAATGCTCCAACACTGGAAGCTTTTAAGAAGATGTTGGACATCCATTTGTCTGAAGTGGTATAGGGCTTCCTGCCTTTGCAGGGGGTTGGACTAGAAGACCTCCAAGGAGGAAAGAAGGGAGGGAGGGAGGAAGAGGAAGGGGAAGGGGAGATCAGAACAGACTTAGGTTACAGTTTCTCTCCAGAAAATCCCTGGGCAATTCCATACCAAGCAAACTCCCAATGGCTGACAACAAAGACCTCTTCACCTCCACTGCCTAACACTCTCAAACATTTCTCCCAAGTACATAATATTAAGATAAAGCCAAGAAAAGAAGGCCAAACCAGCCTGAGAAAGAGCCACATCACACTTGAGACAAGACTGGAGCGTCAATGAGGAAACTGTCCCCGTTGTGGGGCAAGAATCACAGGGCAGCAGTTACATGGGAAAGGAAAGGAACATTGGCAATGCTTCCTTGATTTATTTGCACTGAAACATTGGCTGCATTGTAGTCAGTTGGGAAGTGATGCAAGCGAAGAACACTAAGCCATCTATTACCCCTTTTCTTCTCTCCCAGCATCCATCCATCCTTCTTTCTTTCTTTCCTTTCTTTCTTTCCTTTCTTTCTTCTTTCTTTCTTCTTTCTCTTTCTTTCTTTCTTTCTTTCATCTCTTTCATGTAAAGGCACCAGAAGAAGCTTCTGGCAGTACTTCAGCCGTCACTTTTCAGACTATTTGCCGTAATGCGCACAAGCTCAGAAATATACGCAACTTTTTCCCCCCAATTTTTTAAATTTTATTTTGATTCAAACATCATCTTCCATTAAACAGTGTGTCGGCTGTGTACAAATATTTTGTGCAAATATTTCTTACAATAACAATTACAATTTACAGTCATGTTCATTATTTTATCTATTCGACTTAATACTAATATTAATATATACCATACCTAATACTATAAGGGTCCTTTTCTTAACTTATTTAACTCTATTAAAACATTTTCTCTATTTCACTCCTCTGCTTTGTTCCACTTTTCATAATTATTCTCTAACCATTGATAAAATAATTATAATAATCAGATTGTTCCGTCTCTTTAATTTTGAGTGTTAACCAGGGGTGAAAAGCTACCGGTTCAGACTGGTTCGCCCAAACTGGTAGTAAAAAAAAGCTACCAGTTCACCTGAACAGGTAGTAAAAAAATGCTACCAGTTTGGGGAATTAGTATTTCTGACAATCAGCTGTGACGCACGAAGCAGGATTTCCTGCTTTCCAGCTAATATAAATTGCATGGCACAACAGATCCCCCCCCCGCTGTCCTACGTCTCTTTGCAAATGTGCTCATGTGTGTTTTTGATGCTCTGTGCATACACATGTGCACCAGTAGCAAAGGTAAGTAGATTTCACTCCTGGTGTTAACCTATTCATTTCTGCACATTCTAATATTTTCCTAATCACATTCTCATCCATAGGGAATAAATATAAGCAACTCTTTAGCGGGAGAAATTTTTCACATACAGTATATTGGGAAGTAGATGCATTTCAGAACTGAGAGCGCCATTCGCTTCAAAAACAAGTGTGAGAATAATGCCCCATTTTAAAACGCATCCATTGAGAGAAAACCACAAGTCCTTTGGGGGTAATCAGCACGAAGAGGAAACACGGAGAGAAGAGAATTGCAAAGATGTAACTCGGGACACCCACACACCGATAAACTATGGTTCTTCCTGCCTTGTGGCTCCTTAACTCACAAAATGGAGATATGAGTGAGCCAGAGAGAACCTCAATCTTTGCATTTGTAGAAAAGACCTAGAAACAAGGTCTAAATGAGGAAAACAGCTCCAAAATTATTAAATGAGCTGAAATATTCTCATGGAGCCACTGAAGCAGTCGGTATGAGCTTAAATGGACTCCAGAGGATGGTAGAGGACAGGAAGGCTTGGAGGAACCATGTCCATGGGGTCGCGATGGGTCGAACATGACTTCGCAACTAACAACCATATTTTCAAGGTTTTTTGTGCAATGAAACACAAAAAAGATGAGCACTTTGGACAATTTCCAAAATAAAAGGGTGCTATTAGACCTTTCTCCTCTTCTTGGGGCTACTGGGAGCTGGGATAATCCATAATATCAGATCATCATGAGTCGTGGTTTACTTGTAATCAATATTTTCAGGAATCAGCAAGCATCTATTAATAACTATGGAACCACCAGTGGCTGTTCTCCCAGACCACTTCTGTCAAAACCAAAAGTAATAGATGAGCTAATGCAATTACACTGCTGCCTACTCGTAATTTTCATTATTGTGATTCATCTTACAGTAAGACAGATGTTTTGACTGGCTTTGGCATTTTTATCCACTATCGGGTCCTTCCCAAGAACTCGGGATAGGCAGGTATTGCATTTGATCATGTTAAAAGCAGGAGTGAAATTCAGCAGGTTGTGACAGATTCTGGAAAACCCGTAGCGGAATTTTTGAGTGATTCGGAGAACTGGCAAATACCACCTCCGGCTGGCCTCAGAGTAGGGAGGAAATGGGGATTTTCCCCTGCCACACCCACCAAACCACACCCACAGAACTGGTAGTAAAAAAAAAATGAATTTCACCACTGCTTAAAAGTATTGTTGAGGTTGTAAGTTGTGCCAAATAAAGCTGCCTTTTGCAATTGACCGATAGGGATTTCGTCAATGCCGATGGCATTCAGGAGGTGTTCCAGAAGTTTGGGAATTGCACCTAACTTTGCTTCCTTTTCCCACAGACATTCTATTTCTGTTTACAAGTCTTTGTTAACTTCTCCAGATCTTTCTCTTCTATTCCGCTCTCTTCACGTACCATCATTATTATGATGATAGTTCATCGCAAAGTTAGCCAAGTATTCAGGATGAATTTGGCAATACTGTCCACCTATCGAGTCCTTCCCAAGATCCTGGGATGGGCAGATGCAGATGTTTGATGATGCCAGTGGTAACATTGCCGGATGTAAGCTGTTCTGAGTAAAGCTGCCTTTCGCAATTGACTGATCATGAATCTGTCAATGCTGATCGCACTTAAATGATGCTCCATTACTATTATTATTACTTCTACTACTATCACTAGATATGAGGCAAAAATATTATATAGCTGTCCTGTATGAATTATCAATAACAGTTGCTCATATATCCTTTCTTTCCTAAATCTGTTCACGAAGTATATTTTGGAAAGGATGAAAGGCTACAACTGGATTTATTGTTGCACGGGGGCATCCATTGGGCAGTCAAGAAGGCGGCTGCACCCATGCCATGCCTGCGACCTATGTAAAAAAGCTGCCCTCTTGACTCCCCCCACCCCCGACAAACTGTGGGATTCACTTCCACGTGTAAATCTGGGTCAAGCTCAACGTCTTTATGATTGTCAGATTATAAATAAAGCTTCCCTGCTTCGTAGCCCGTCTAGTTCGCTTTCTCTGCATCAAAACTAATCAGCCCCTCCATATGATAACGCTGAAGCCATAGTTGCTGATGAGGAAGCCAAAGGAAATTATGATGAGTGTTGATCTTCCTTGTGGATTCTGGTCCACCCGGCGGGGAGGAAGCATCCAGTGCAATGTTAAATGAAGCTGACAACAGCAATCCAATTAAGGCGGTGCCACAGCTTAATTATATTGTTGTAAATAAAGACTTTCGCATTACTGGCTCAGTAACAAACCACGTTGGTACAAAGCCCAGGATATAAAGAGCTACCATAACCAAGCCGAAGGGTTTGAATCGAAACAGTGGGATCTTGGCATGCTGATTCTTGGAACTGCGGGTCTGTGTTTGACGGCACAACAGTTCTGAAACCCTTTGCTTAAGAAAGGCCGTGCCATTTGGCACCAGGGAACAAGTCTGTCCACAGATTCAAACCCACAGCTTCCTTCGGGGCCTGCTGCTTTGGACTGAATGGTCACATTACAGATCTCTTTGGGACCTCCACGTGCCTTGTCCCAAGTTGGCCACAACAGTAAAATTCACAATGAAAAGTTCTGTAACCGGCATTATGAACCCATCCTAAAATCTCAAGTGGATACATTCTTAAAGTGGGCGGCCAACGTATGTGGCCAGCAGTGTGTGTTTGCTTCACTTTGGACAGGGGTGTCAAACTCAAGGCCCATGGGCCGGATCCGGCCTGTTGGATACTTAGATCTGGCCCACGGGGCACCCCTGGAAATGGCAAAGGACCAGCCCGCAGTGTCTCTGCCAGCAAAAACAGAGCCCGTGCCCCATTTTTGCTGGCAGTGGGGTAGCAAAACAAAGTAAAAGCAAAACAAATCAAAACAAAAGGAGAAATGTTGCCCCTTTTGCATTTGATCAACCAAGAAGGGACAGGAAAGGAGAAAGGGGAAGAGGAAAGACAAAGAAAAAGAAGGGAAGATGGGAAGACAGCAAGGAAGGAAAGAGAAGGAAAGAGAGGAAGGAAGAAGAAAGGAGAAGGAAGAAGGAAGGAAAAAGAAGAGAAGGAAAGAAGGAAGAGGGAGGTAAAATGGATGGATGGATGGATGGATGGATGGATGGATGGATGGATGGATGGAAGCAGTGGTGGGTTTCAAACATTTTTCGAACCTACTCTGTGGATGTGGCCTCCTTTGTGGGAGTGGCATGCCGGCCATGTGACCTGCTGGGAGTGGCTAGCCGGCCATGTCTTTTCTTTCTTTCTTTCTTTCTTTCTTTCTTTCTTTCTTTCTTTCTCTCTCTCTCTCTCTCTCTCTCTCTCTCTCTCTCTTTCCTTCCTTTTGTCTCTCTGTCCCTTTTTCCTTTTTTTCTTTCATCTCTCACTTTTTCTTTCTTTTTTTCTTTTTTTCTTTATTTCTTCCTTTCTTTCTCTTTCTCTTTCTCTCTCTGTGTGAGTCTCTGTGTGTGTATGTGTGTGTGTATGTGTGTGTGAATGGTGGGTTTCAAAAATTTTTGGAACCTCTTCTGTAGGTGTGGCCTGCTTTCCGGGTCCACTGGTGGAATCTCTTCTAACCGGTTCGGTAGATTTGACGAACCGGTTCTACCGAACTGGTGCAAACTGGTAGGAACCCACCTCTGGATGGATGGATGGATGGATGGAGGGAGGGAGGGAGGGAGGGAGGGAAGTCCTGCCTTAGCATTTCGCCACCAGCAGACGGCAAGAGTAATCCCACTTTCCTCTCTGTGGACAATGGATCCCCCAGCCCCTCCCAGGCCACCACAGGCACTCCCGACACAAGTGATGTCAAGCTGGCCATGCCCACCCTGGCCACACACCCCTGCCCCTCTGACGTCAAACACAACCCTGGTGTGGCCCTCAATGAAAGAGATTTTGACACCCCCGACTAGGAACTAGTTTTAGCAACCAGGATAATGGCTCTGGTAAGGTGTCTCGTCATTTCCTACAACACTGGAGAATTGGTTGGTTGTACAAATTCAATAACAAAATAATAAAATGAAATGCCAAGTGTTGTGGGAAAGATGCCAGGATATCCCCTGGAGGAGAAGGAGGTCCAAAAAGTCAAGATGGCAATCACAATTGTGCAACAGAAGCCCTCTCTCCTTTTATGCAAGTCACAATGCATTTCATATTGCCTGTAAAAAAAAGGATTGTGGCCAGTATTTTGACTTCTTTCGTGAGATTCTTCAAAACACGTGAAGAATAAAATAAATAACTACCTAAGAAGAAAGGAAAGAAAGAAAGAGGAAAGGCATAATGGCCAGATAACAAAACATCAGCAAATAACCAGGGAATTTATAAGTGTCATAACATGTAGAATTCACTACTTTATTATTCCATTGATCAAGTAATCAACTGAATATACAGTATAAATATAAACCTCAAATCCTTACATTGTCTTAAGAAAATAACTGTAAATCACTACAAAACTCTTGACTGTCATTTTATATTGAAGTCACCACAATTGATTATTAACTTAAATAAATAAACATGGATCTTATAAAAAGGACGGGAAAGGGCATTTACCTCTCCAAGAATGTTCTCAGAGACCAATTATTTTAGAAACTAGGAGGGGTTTTGTGGGGTGGGGGGTTGTTTTTCCAGAATTTTTAAAAGCTGGAAAGTACTGCTGAGTGTCAACTACAGTTCCTCCTCATTCATTAGTTCATTAAAAAAAAAACCCTTCCCCTCTTCCTATGTTTTATTTGTGTAAATCTATAAATATTTGTACTGCTCACCCTGAATGTCGTCTAGAGAGGAAACGGGAATAAACAAGGTTTCTCCTCCTTTCCATGCCAGCCATCATCACTAAGAAAAGGTCCTCCAGAAAATGCATAGAAAATATAGAAAAGAGTGATACCTGACCAAAAGTATCACACATGTTGTTTGCATGACAACCTTTGCAGGCTGTCGATGGGATGTTTTTCTCTCTCTTTGTTTGACACAACTTTTTTCATAATTTTAGGAGACAGTGGAACTTGCTAAGGGACAATTCTTCCCTTACCATACTATGGTTTTGGCAGATGTGTTAACCATTGAGCTACAAAGCTCGACTCCTTATCAGCCAGCTAGGGTGAAAGGTATATATTTAAAGTCACAACCCCTGGTATGCCCAAATATGGGAGGAAGGTCACACTTCCACTCTCTGTCTTCGGCTCGTCACAAGAGACCATCCAGACAGAAACCCAATATTTTTTACTGTTGCCTTTTTGTATATATATAAAATATGTTTTGAATTTATATTTGAAAGGGAGGAAAGGAAGAAGGAAGGAAGGAGGGAGAGATGGAGGGAGGGAGGAAGGAGAAGAGGGAGGGAGAAGAGGGTGGGAGAGAAGGAAAAAGGAAGAAGGAAAGGAAAGAAGGAGGGAGCGAGGAAGGAAGGGAGGAGACAGGGAGGGAGGAAGGAGAAGAGGGAGGGAGAGAGGAAGGAAGGGGAAGAGAGGGAGGGAGAGAGGAGAAGAGGGAGGGAGAGAGGAGAAGAGGGAGGGAGAAGAAGAAGGAAGGAAGGAAGGAAGGAAGGAAGGAAGGAAGGAAGGAAGGAAGGAAAAGACGGAGGGAGGATGGGAGGAAGGAAGGAAGGATAATCAATGATCTGGCATAAACCATCCTTCTATATTTCTCTATTAGTTGAAATAAAACTGCATGGAGATTAAAGCCTGCAAAAAGAAGGGAGATTGTTAAAATATCAGTTTAGTTAGTAACTCAAGCAATGCTGGTGCTACGACATCTCTCGTCGCTAGCAAAAATCAAAGAACCACAGGACTGATCCCATCACCTATCCTGCCTCCCCGAGCAGCTTCGCCATTCCGGCGTTCAGCGTTCAGCTACAACCTCTCCCAGAGATATCATCTCAGGGGGTTTCAGTTCAGCTGCACCTTGGGCTGGTGGGCCAGCCAACCAAAGGCAAAGGGCTCTTCCAAACACCCGGCATTCAAAGGCCACTTCAAGACACCCGGCTTCCTGCAGCTCGTGCATGAGCATCGATGGAGCACTGCCTGTTAACCAGGAAACTGTTCCCATGGCAACCCCTCTCTTGCATATGAAGAGAGCAGGGATGAGAAGGCGAGGAGACAAGGGGGACAAAAGAAGATGCCGTCTCGTCTCCGTATGAAATGGACACCAGGAACAAAAGCCTGAAGGGTGAGAAGAAGGTGTGATGTTCCCTTGGCGCTTAAAGCAACACTTTGAGGCAGGGAGAGTCAACCTTTTTGCAACCCCTAGCCCTACTTTCCTCCTCTTCCTCTTCTTTTCTTCTTCTTCTGGCTACCAAAGGTCACAGGGGTGTGGTAGCAACGTGACAACCTCTCCAGGAGCCGCGGGGCTAAATCATGGTGTATTGATTTTTATTATTTATGATACGGTTCTTTGGTTTAATCTTTCTCCATCACCTTGGGTCACATTATATATATATATATATATATATATATATATATATATATATATATATATATATATATATATAATTTGTTATATATTTGGGCATACCAGGGGTTGTGACTTTAAATATATATATATATATATATATATATACACCAAAAAAAAGGCTGCCATTTATTTATGTGGTTATATGGACAATTTATGTAGATTCTCTCTCTCTCTCTCTCTCTCTCTCTCTCTCTCTCTCTCTCTCTCTCTCTCATCTATCTATCTATCGATCTATATATCATCTGTCTATCATATGTGTGTGTATGTGTGTATATACACACCCACACATATACACATATACACATATACGTATACACATACACATACATATAGCTATACATATACATATACATATAGCTATACATATAGCTATACATATAGCTATACATATAGCTATACATATATATATATATATACATTATACACACACACACGTGTGTGTGGGTGAAAATCTACAAAAACAAATATCTATCTATCTATCTATCTATCTATCTATCTATCTATCTATCTATCTAATTTATATGGCCGCCCATCTAAACAGAATAACAGAGTTGGAAGGAACCTTGGAGTTCTTCTAGTCCAACCCCCTGCTCAGGCAGCAAACCCCATACCATTTCAGAACCATTCATTTAAAAAAAAACATATAAAAAGTACAAAAACTACTATTACTATGAAAATACTAAGAGAGAGCATCAAATTAGGAATAGCGGAGCCATCTCATCAGATCACCATTTCCTTGTAAACCCCAGGTCTGTTGACACGACCAGATATTGAGGGATTTCCAGAAGGTCAGCAAAAACAGGGGCCAACATGGGGCCAACCTCACCTTGATGAATTCACAGGGTGGCGGCCAGTGCAGAAAAAGCTTCTATACCGAACTGAATTCTGGGCTTGAAGTTCACAGAACTTTGTAGTTGAGAAATCCTGCTCTACACTAATGTGCTGCCCAGCTCACTCTAAGGGCGTCAACTATCACTGTCCTAAGTTCACTTTTTCCTCTTTCTCACGTTGCCTTCATGTTCTTTTGGCCTATAATATAAAGTGTCAATCATGTTCTCCTTTTGATAGGCACCAAGCCCTATTACTGTCTGAGACCACTAGATTCTACTCCCTATTATCGGGGACTAGGGTTATGCAATATTTTGGGATTTGATTCTGAAGACCTTCTTTGAAACATGCAACAATAATGTGACTTATTAAAGCAGTAGTATTTGTTTCCAGAGTTGTATGATTGTGATGGGTAGGATACAACTTATTACCGTATATATTGAACAGCTAGGAAGATGTTTCCCTTTTAGCATTCATCGGGAATAGGCCTTCCTGTAACTTAAATCCATTATTTTATGTGCTCACTCTAAAGTGACATACTTCTGATCTTGACTTTCAGGGTGACATCATTTCAGGTACTTGAGGAGGCCCACACTCCCGCCCTCCCTCCTCTCTTCTCAAGGTTGAGCTTCTTCAAGAGGCATCCTTGAAGATGTCAAGCTTGATTAATTCTGCCACCACTCCATTCCACTGAATGTTTTCCTTATGACGCAAGCTGCCGTTATTCTCCCTGGATTCCGTAGTAGAGTATGCAAATCCCCAGCACAATTCCACCTCTGTAAATGCCAGGAAACCCCTTACAGTGGAAATAAAATGTAGGGGTTGGATGGAAAAGATGAAATGAAAAAGGGGAGAGAGGGAGGGAGGAAGATAGAAGAGGGAAGGAGGGAGTAAAAAAGGAAGGAAAAGAGGGAAGGAGGGAATCAAGAAGGTAGGGAGAGAAGGAGGGAGGGAGGAAAGAAGGAAGGGAAGGGAGGGAGGAGAGGAAGGAAGATAGGAAGGGGAAGAGGGAGGAAGAAGGAAGGAAGGGGGAGAAGAGGGAAGGGGGAAGGAAGAAGGAAGGAAGAAGAGGGAGGAGGAAGGAGAGGGAGGGAGGGGAAGTGGGAGAGAGGGAAGAAGGAAGGAAGGGGAAGAGGAGGGAGAAAGGGAGGAAGAAAGGAAGGAGAGGAGGAATGAAGGGGAAGAGAGAGGGAGGGAAGAAGAAAGGAAGGAAGGAAGGATGGAGGGAGGGAGGAAGGAAGGAAAATCAAATCATAAAGTAACTGTTCAGTGAGTTGTGCCCTATGATACAACCTTTTTCTTAACTAAGGTTGTTATGTGAATCACTGCAGTGAAGTGAATCAAGCAAATCCAGCTTCCCACATTGACTTTGCTTGGAAGGTTGCTGGTGACCATCAGCTGATCCTGGGATACTGTAATACATGCCGATTGCTAATCACCTGAGCACATGGGAATGCTGTGATGGATGTTAAGCAGGAGTATCAGCTGTAAGTTCTTTTTTCCCAGTGTCCTTGTAACTTCAAGCGGTTGCTAAACGAATGGCTGTAAGTTGAGGGCTATCTGTATTTTTCGGATCCTGAATCCTGCTTCTATCCAGTGTTGGAAGAAATATCCATCTCGTTCAGTTCCAAGTGGGGCGAAAGACACTGGAAACATAGAGACTGCTTGGAGAAGATGATTTAATGAAGCAGAACCATCAAGCACATGGTCCTGTGCAGCTGACCACATGGATTTGAGAGAGAGAGAACTATTTATACCTTCCCTTCGGCTTTGCACTTGAATTTCCTGTTCCTGTGCATGAACATGTGTCCTATTGGCCGTTGTCAGACTCCCATAGGGCCCTGTGGGGGTCATGTTTGTCTGAGCTAAGATTGGTTGAAGTTTGGGCTGATGCAATGAAGGGGCTTGTTGTGCCATGTGGTGAGCTCTGCTGCTAGATGAGTTAATCCTATTATGTCCTGGAGTGTCATGTCTTAATCCCATCACCCTGGAGCTGGAGGTCTTTTGTCTTGTAGATAGGCTGGCCCAGTCTTTCTCAATGGGTACCAAATATCCATTGGGGGCAGGGAGCTGCTCTCTGTCTTTAAAACATGCTTCTTCTTTTATCATCCAGGGAAATATAATATTCTGCCTTTTTAATATTTCTCAAAATATTTCTAGGAGAGGGGTGGATGCTAACTTTCTACACCAAGTTTCTTCCAGGCGTACGTGGAAGGTTCTTACCCAACTGCTTCCGTCCAGATTTACTAGCCAGGCACTGCAACGCTGCCGCCAACAACTACTGGTAAATTTCCGCTGGCGGTGGAAGGGAGCACTGGCCTGTTGCCAGTCTAAGAGGAGATGCTATCCAGCCAGCCAGGCTCATAATAACTGCATCACCAGCCTCCATGCAGCCTTCTCCCAGCCTCCTAATTGCTGCTTAGCGAACAACTGAATTACTACTCTGAACCCAAAACAATTATCTTTGGATAAATGGAAAGCAGGCTCTCCTTTCAATTCTACACCAGCAACAAAAACAACCAATTAAAGAGGCAGGGGCAATAGCACAGCTTGGTATCAAGAAGGCGATGAGAGTGGGACTGTCAGTCAATGGAAGATCTACTGGTGCCCGGGACAGGTACATGGAAGTCAGGGAAGGGAGAAGACTACTGCAACCCTCTATACATTGGGGTTCCTTGAAGACCAAATGGAAAGTCCAGTTGGGTCACCATCCAGCAATCCAGGTAGTTATGGATACACTGAGTTTTGCTCCTGTACCATCACTATTCGTGGAGATGTTCCAGTTACCTTCCAGATACAATTCAAGGTGCTAGTTGTAACCTTTAAAACCTAGGGACTGGATTATCTCCAAAGCCACCTGGAGATTTAATCTGCCCCTATAAAAGATCTGGGAGCAGTGGTGGGTTTCAAAAAAAATTTCGAACCTACTCTGTGGATGTGGCCTCCTTTGTGGGAGTGGTTTGCCGGCCATGTGTTTTCATTCTTCTTTCTTTCTTTCTTTCTTTCTTTCTTTCTTTCTTTCTTTCTTTCTCTCTCTCTCTCTCTCTTTCCTTCCTTTTGTCTCTCTGTCCCTTTTTCCTTTTTTTCTTTCATCTCTCACTTTTTCTTTCTTTTTTTCTTTTTTTCTTTATTTATTTCTTCCTTTCTTTCTCTTTCTCTCTCTGTGTGAGTGAGTGAGTGAGTGAGTGAGTGTGTGTGTGTGTGTGTGTGTGTGTGTGTGTGTGTGTGTGTGTGTGTGTGGTGGGTTTCAAAATTTTTTGGAAATCTCTTCTGTAGGTGTGGCCTGCTTTCCGGGTCCACTGGTGGAACCTCTTCTAACCGGTTCGGTAGATTTGACGAACCGGTTCTACCGAACTAGTGCGAACTGGCAGGAACCCACCTCTGTCTGGGAGGGAAGTTAAGCTAAAGGTCTACCACCACAGAAATGCCATTCTCAGGAATCTCATCGGGAGGATTTCTCAGCCATTTCCGCCTCCTTTGCAACAGCCTCTAAATCATCTAACAATTCCTCTGTATATTTTAGAAAAGTTAAGAACATGACTTTTCAGAAAAGCACTTGAGGACAACTGAAGTTATGGCACACCGAATACTGCAAATTAGCTGATGATTTGTTACAGGTTTTTTTTTTTAAACAATCCTGTTCTATATTATGTGTAAGCAGCTTTGAATTTAACAGATTTAACAGATTAACAGAGTTGGAAGGGACTTTGTAGGTCATCTAGTCCAACCTTCCCCCCCACCCGATCAAGCAGGAGAGCCTACACCATTTCTGACAGATGGCAGTCCAATCTCTTCTTGAAAGTCTCAAGTGATGAAGCCCCTACAACTTCTGAAGGCAAGCTATTCCATTGATCGATTGTCCTCATTGTCAGAAAATTTCTCCTTATTTCTAGGTTGAATCCTTCCTTGGTCAGTTTCCATCCATTATTCCTTGTCTGGCCTTTGGGTGCTTTGGAAAATAACTTGTTCCTCTCCTCTCTGTGGCAGCCCCTCAAATATTGGAAGACTGCTATCATGCCTCCCCTGGTCCTTCTCTTCACTAGACTAGCCATGTCCAGTTCCTGCAATTGTTCATCGTATGTTTTAGCCTCCAGTCCCCTAATCCTCTTGGTTGCTCTTCTGCACTTTTTCTAGAGTCTCAACATCTTTTTATAGTTGAGTGACCAAAACTGGATGCAGTACTCTAGTGCGGTCTTACTGTGGCTTTATAGAGTGGTATTAGAACCTCGCTTGATCTTGATTGTATCCCTCTGTTAATGCAACTTAGGATTTCTGAAAATGGAGGGAGGGAGGGAGGAAGCAATAGTTAGCAATAGTTAGACTTATATACCGCTTCATAGGGCTTTCAGCCCTCTCTAAGCGGTTTACAGAGTCAGCATATTGCCCCCAACAACAATCCAGGTCCTCATTTCACCCACCTCGGAAGGATGGAAGGCTGAGTCAACCTTGAGCCAGTGAGATTTGAACAGCCGAACTGCTGAACTGCAGTCAGCTGAAGTAGCCTGCAGTGCTGCATTTAACCACTGCGCCACTTCAGCTCTTTCTAGGAAGGAAGGAAGGAAGGAAGGAAGGAAGGAAGGAAGGAAGGAAGGAAGGAAGGAAGGAAGGAAGGAAATGGAGGGGAGGGAGGGAGGAAGGAAGGTAGTTATCTTTATCACAATCAAAGGCCAAATTGGTCTTTGTTCATCCAACTAGCCAACTACATCTAACAATGCGCATCCAATGATGAATGAAAGAATTAACTCAGAAGGTGAAATCTGAGCCCTTGGGAACGCACAGCTTCTAACACCTTTGGTGCAAAAGTCATCGCTGAATTCTAATTTTGAATGCAGCTGAAGGAAACGAATATTAAGACATATGACTAAAGAATCATTCTTTTTATTTAGCCACTGGAGCGTAATGGTTAAGGTGCTGAATTAGGAGAAGGGAAGCTCAGGTTCTGTTCCCCTCTCAGCCAAAGAACATCAGTGCAAAAAATTGAGATCATTGTGCTGTTGTAGCTAACCTTCCTCGTATGTTTGATATTGTAAAGGGGGGGGACCCAAAAAGAAAGATTTTTGTATGCCACATTGCATTCCTGAATGAAAGGAAAGGCATAAATCTAGCAAACATATTTGTTTAATTTTAATTTAGTTAAACCTAAATCCAACTTGGGGACACCGTGGCTCAGTAGCAAAGATGCTGAGCTTGTCGATCAGAAAGTTAGGTAGTTTGGTGGCACGAATCCCTAGCGCCAGATAACAGAGTGAGCTCCCGTTACTTGCACCAGCTTCTGCCAACCTAGCAGTTTGAAAGCATGTAAAAATGCAAGTAGAAAAATAGGGAGCACCTTTGGTCGGAAGGTAACAGCATTCCGTGCACCTTTGGCATTGAGCCATGCCAGCCTCATGACCACGGAGACATCTTCGGACAGCATTGGCTCTTCAGCTTAGAAACAGAGATGAGCACCGCCCCCTAGAGTCAGGAAGGGGAACCTTTACCTTTATCATAAATCCGACTTAGTGTTTGACCTGTACCCTACCTACTTTCGTAAAGTACAAAAGCCAAAGTATACTCCAATTTGAAGAGGATATATACTGTATATACTCAAGTATAAGCCTAGTTTTTCAGCCCACTTTTTGAGCTGAAAAAAGCCGCCTCGGCTTATACTCGAGTCAGTGAAAAATTTGCCTGAAATGGAGGAGAAAAAGGGGCGGGGCCATGCCGCTGGGTGACGCTCGTGAATGGCCCAGCGCCCCTGAGTTTCCCCTCCCTCTGTGTCATTTTGCCGTGCAGCGTGCACCGCACCATCCCCCCTCCTCACGTTCTAATGTAATGCAGGGCTATCTTATGATTCCCCTTCCTCCCCCTCCTGCCGCTCTGCAACGATGTCCCACCTCCTCCTTGTTATGGCAAGCAGCCACATAGCGATGTCCCACCTCCTCTGGTACAGTGATCCAATGATAGGAATCACTGTGCCGTGTGTCATAGGAGGCGGGACATCATCATCACAGCGGGACATCAGCATCATGAGGTGAGTGAAGTATTTCATTGAATACACCGGTATTGTGTGATAATAATTTGTTATGCAGAGCAAATTTTTACAATGGCTACTGTATATTTAATGGGCACAGGCAGGCTGTATATGTTATTCAATGGGCAATGGCATTATTGGTATCTATTTTTATTTTTGAAATTTATCGGTAGCTGCTGCATTTCCCACCCTAGGCTTATACTCGAGTCAATAACTTTTCCAGTTTTTTGTGGTAAAATTAGGTGCCTCGGCTTATATTCGGGTCGGCCTATACTCGAGTATATACGGTACTCAGAATCTCTACAATATAAACTCCAGCTTCAAAAATTGAAGCCACTGGCCACCAAGTCACCCATTCTCACCTGTCACAAATTGCCACGTGCCAATTTGCAGAGAAGCGTGGACTAGAGCTTGAGCCCAACAGGAAAAGCACAGGAAAAGAGGTCAGCAGAATCAGGAACAATCCAGGTCAGGTTGGGTTAATTCCCAAAGATCTGATCTATAATCTGGAGAACTGTCTCCACTGAGGTCCATTGAGAAGCTGTGGCTTAGGAGAAATTGCTACGTTTGGGTTTGGAGCCCTACTTTAAAGCTTCTTTGCCACAGGATACTATGGGGAAATGGTGATATGCTCCAGCTGTATCTGAACTGACAAAGTAAGGCTTGAAGAGAGGCTTCGCTCTTAGATAGCTTTCACAGAGGTGGCATCTACATATGTTCAGGAGAAGCAGGACTGATACATCTACCCTAGCAGACAGACTTTTCTCTCTTGTAAAAATATTCGGATTTCTATCTCTTTTGGCTCAATCACCTATTTCCTAACCTCTCTCCTTCTACTTCCCCTGGCTGCTTTGCAGTGGTGGGATTCAGCCAGTTTGCACCTATTCGGGAGAACCGGTTGGTAACTTTCAAAGCAGTTCAGAGAACTGGTTGTTAGAAGAAATCTCCTTTTGGTTTTTTTTCCACTTTACAGGGCTAATCCTGTAAGGAAGGCAGGAAGGAGACATTCTGGTCATGTTCCTAGCCTTATCTTTATTGCCCTGCTTACAGAAACTGCCTCTCTGTTAACCCTTATTACATTGGAACAGCTAAGGCGAAGCGCCCATCGATGTGAGTGATGTTGAGTTGGCCACACTCACCCAATCACATGACCACTGAGCCCCGCCTACCCAGCTGGTCATTAGTGCAGAGAACCAGTTGTTAAATTATTTGAATCCCACCGCTGCTGCTTTGGCAAAATCAGCAGTGTCAACCTTCCACAGAGGTGGGTTCCTACCAGTTCGCACCAGTTCGGTAGAACCGGTTCATCAAATCTACCAAACCAGTTAGAAGAGGTTCCACCAGAAAGCCGGCCACACCTACAGAAGAGGTTCAAAAAATTTTGGAAACCCACCACTGACACAGAGCGAGAGAGACAGACAGACAGACAGACAGACTCACACAGAGAGAGAAAGAGAAAGAAAGAAAGAAAAAAAGAAAAAAGAAAGAAAAAGTGAGAGAGAGATGAAAGAAAAAAAGGAAAAAGGGACAGAGAGACAAAAGGAAGGAAGGAGAGAGACAGACAGACAGACAGACAGACATATAACACATGGCCGGTAAGCCACTCCCACCAGGTCACATGGCCGGCAAGCCACTCCCACAAAGGAGGCCACACCCACAGAGTAGGTTCGAATTTTTTTTGAAACCCACCACTGACCTTCCACCACCCATTTTTGCTCCCCTTCTTTACTTGATCTTCTCCCACATTCCTCTACTCACCTTATCTTGCCCTTGATCTTCTGCCTACATGGGAAGTTCTACATTGGACACCTTTCTTGCTATCTGACCAGATCCTCTTGCTGGTTTCCAGACTGGTCCTTTTTTTTTTTTTTTTTTTACTTGCTGATGATGTTAAAGGCAGCAGAAGGAACCCTTTTCCATAATACAAGTAACCCTCAACTTACGACCCCAATTTCAGTGAATGTTACAAACTTCCTTGTCACATTGAAGTTGTTAAATTAGTAGCATGGTTCTTAAGTGATTCTGGCTTCCCTATCGACTTCGCTTGTCAGAAGGTCACAAAAAGGGACCACATGAACCCGGGACACTACAATCGTCGTAAATATGAGCCAGTTGCCAGAATTTTGATCACATGACCATGAGGATGCAGCAATGGTCATAGGTCCCTCCTTTCAGCTCCATTCTAACTTTGGACGGTCGCTAAATGAACTGTTTAAGTGAAGGACTACCTGTAGCTCCACATTAATCTGGAGATAGCTGCCTCCTACTCTAGCTGTTGCTAACTTGGTCACCCTCCAGATATAATAAACTTCAAGTCCAGTATTTTTTCTCTCCAGCCGGCCATTGTTGAATTCTGAGAGTTGAAATCCATGTTTCTGGAAGATGTCCAGGTTCAAAGAGGCGGCCTTACAGCTGCTTACAGCTGCTCAATGCACAATTGTATTCTAATATTCCTTACAAATATGGGCCAACTTCAAAAGGAGACAACCCACCCACTCATTCCTCAGAAAAACAAACATCACAACATCTGCTCTTCCACATGTGATTCAATGATGTGGTGCATAAGGGAAAGACCTAGAGCAGGACTGTCAAACTCAAGGCCCGTGGGCCGGATCCAGCCCACGAGATGCTTAGATCTGGCTCACAGGGCCACCCTGGAAACAGCGAACGACCAGCCTGCGGTGCCTCTGCCAGAGAAAATGGAGCTCCATTTTTGCTGGCAGAGGGTTGCGGGAAACTGTCGCAGCCAAAAATGGAACTCGGGAGTGCTCGGGCTACCACAGGCAACCCCCCAATACGAATGACATCGAGCTGGCCATGCCATGCCCAACCCATTCCCCCCCCCCATGGTCAAACACAACCAAGATGCAGCCCTTAATGAAATATAGTTTGACCACCCTGACCTCCTCAATCTTGGCAACTTATAAGATAGGTGGATTTCAACTCCCAGAATTCTCCAGCCAGCTATGCTGGCTGGAGAATTCTGGGAGTTGAAGTCCACCTATCTTAAAAGTTTGTTTGTTTGTTTGTTTGTTTATTAGGATTTGTATGCCGCCCACTCTCGAGTTGGGGGATTGGGGGTTGTCAAGATTGGGGTTTGTCAAGATTGGGGGACCCCTGCCTTGGATGAACTGACATCAGGGCTCCTTGAAGGGCTGCGAGATTGACTAACCAACGTTTTTGAGTCCACACAAAGTCTCCAAAATTAAGAAACACCGCCCTAGAGAATGAGCTACATCTATGTCAAACAAACTTCCAAGAAATAAGCAGGTAGTGAACAAGAGCATAACTCACTTAGATAACCAAAATTGGCAACAGCTAGCCAGGATCTCTCTCACCCACCCGCTAGATAGGATGGTTTTAGCTCTGTAACAGAGAACGGCAACTTTTCTGCAGCTGGGGAAGGAAGTGTGTTTTTCGGAATAAATATTTTTACAGCAGCCAAGAGCCACGGAAGAGTAGCACGGCGGTAATACTATAACATCTTCCCAGGGAGGAGGTCCAGAATTTTCAACCCCATTCCCCCCCCCTTTTTTTTGTTTTTAAAACAATGCAATTGGTCTCTTGAGGATACGGGAGGCTCAACACACCTAGATTATGTCTTGTTTTGAAAAAAAGGAAAGAAAAATGCAAAAATAGCTGCGCCAAACGCTAGTAGAACAATAGAAGGAGGTCCTGGAACAGGCTGGGGAGCCGCAGACATTCACTGAATTTCCCACTCAATCCATAGGAAAAAGAAATGAATTGCATTCCAATGGCCTTATTCCCCCACCCCACCCCCTTTTTTTTCTTGTCCCCCCCCCCCAAATTGGACTGAATTCAGCAATGCACAAGATCAGTTGCAATAAATTATGGGCCGTCTCCATTTTGTGTATGTAAATCATTGCGCTCATTATCGTTGTGGCAGCTTTGGAAGAGAAAGTAAGAAACACCGTTTAGTCTTGAAAAGGAATAAACTTGAATGAAAAGGTCCGTGGAGCGGCAGGAATTCATTTGTACATCGGGTTCTGAGTGCAGCAGGAAGCTTTTAAAAGAAAATGAATTCAGAGATAGGCACGGAAAAAATGCCTGCATTTTAAGTACCTGGCAGCCGATGATGAGAGATGATGAGTTCTGCTAATTATAATTTTTTTAAAAAACGCTATCCATTTGCAAATGTGAAGGGCTCGCCAAGGCATTCTCTCCCAATTTCCCTTTTCCTTATTCCATCGCAATCACATGCTATAAAGCGACCGCATGATATTCATTAGGCTTAATTGTTTCTTCTTTGGTTATGGATGGGGGTCTTAAAGCCTGAGCCAAATCAAGTATTTGTAGACTGCCAAACCAAAAGCAATAGCACTTAGACTTATATACCGCTTCACAATGCTTTTACAGTCCTCTCTAAGTGGTTTACAGAGCCAGCCTATTGCCCCCCAGCAATCTGGGTCCTCATTTTACCCACTTCGGAAGGATGGAAGACTGAGTCAACCTTGAGCCGGTCAGGAATGAACTGCTAGCAGTTGGTAGAATTAGCCTGCAATATGGCATTCTAACAATTATGCATTATGGGAGGGAGGGAGGGAGGAAGGAAGGGGAAGGAATGAAGAGCAATAGATTTATATACCGCTTTACAGTGCTTCACAGCCCTCTCTAAGTGGTTTACAGAGTCAGCCTCTTGCCCCCAACAATCTGGGTCCTCATTTCACCCACCTCGGAGAGATGGAAGGCTGAGTCAACCTTGAGCCGGTCAGGAACGAACTGCTAGCAGTTGGCAGAATTAGCCTGCAATGTGGCATTCTAACAATTATGCATTATGGGAGGGAGAGAGAGAGGGAGGGAGGGAGGGAGAGAGGAAAGAAGGAAGGAAGGGGAAGGAATAAAGAGCAATAGACTTATATACCGCTTTACAGACATCTCTAAGTGGTTTACAGAGTCAGCCTATTGCCCCCAACAATCTGGGTCCTCATTTTATCGACCTCGGAAGGATAGAAGGCTGGGTCAACCTTGAGCCGGTCAGGATCGAACTCCTGGCAGTGGGTTAGCCTGCAATGCTGCATTTTAACCACTGCACCAACAACAAACCACCACCACACCCTCCCTATTCAGGTTTGTTCGATTTTATCTTCAATGCAGTGTTTCTCAACCTCGGCATCTTGAAGACTTCCATTTCCAGAATTCCCCAGCTAGCATGTTGCCTGGGGAATCCTGAGAGTTTAGACCCACATGTCTTCAAGTTAATGAAGGGAACTGGAGCTAGCTCCCTGTTGTGAACCCATAATAGTCATCCTTGGATGGGAGGGAAGACTACCTTGCTGCACACAGTTGGGAAGGCAGTACATATGCTTCCAATTACTTGCACCCTATTAAACACTTACTGATACCATCCATAGTGTAAATTGATTATTTCCGAGAACCAAACTGTTTCTCCCTGAGCTGTGACTTGATAGGAAGGTAAGAGAAGCAAAGTTTATCTTTCTTAACTGCTAACGCTGGTGGCAAACGTTGGCACACAGAAGCATTCAGCTGAGGTCAACCCACAACCTCTTCCTTCCAAAGGCAGCATAAATGTATCTCCATCATTCTTACTCCCCAAAACACATATCCCAAATCTCTATAGAGCCATAATGACAAACCTATGGCATGCGTGCCAGAGGTGGCATACTGTACCGTCGACAGCTGCTCTTCTGGCTTCCGGCCTGCACATGCACGCCAATCAGCTGGTCTTTGCAGGTGTCAGAGTGCCGGGAAACAGCCTGAAAACAGCCAAAAAAATGCCCCCAACACCGGCAGTTTTCAGGCTGTTTTTTGGCCCCAAAATGGCCTGAAAACCACCAAAAAAACGCAGCCCCAAAGGCACGTGTGTGTCAGCCAGGGTTCTACCACAAAACCGCGGACGACAAAATCGCGGTCGACGAAAGCACGTATGTGACGTCATCACAGCGCGACGAAAAAGATCGAAAAATGTAAAAATAAAGCTAAAACCTTCCCCTAACCCCCCCAAACCTAACCCTAAACCTAACCCTAAACCTAACCCTTAACCTAACCCTAAACCTAACCCTAAACCTAACCCTTAACGTAACGAAAAACCTAACGCTAACCCTTAACCTAACGCTAAACGTAACGCTAACGCTAACGCTCTAACCCTAACCCTAACCCTAACCCTAACCCTTAACCTAACCCTAACCCTAACCCTTAACCTAACCCTTACCTTTATGTGAATCGGCTTGCTGTAATTAAATTTTTATTTTAATTTTTCGATCTTTTTCGTCGCGTTGTGATGACGTCACATACGCGATTTCGTCGACCGTGCTTTTGTGGAACGCGCTTTTGACGGGTCACGGTCAGCCAGCTGGTCTTCAGATTTCCAGTGCTCTGGCATGCACAAAGAAAAGCTGGCCAGTGCACATGCATGTGCCGGAAACCCAAAAACCAGCTGGCCGCCATTCATATGTGCACCAACCAGCTGGTCTTCAGGTTTTCAGTGCTCCAGTGAGACCTTCCGGTTTAGTACTTGGTGTCACAAAGGTTCACCATCACTGCTTTAGAGGAGCAATAAACTTGCAAACAATACCGCTTCTATTTATACTCCTTTGATTCTTCTTAGCTGCTTCCCAACTCCAATCCTCTCTCAGAAATGTTTATCTTGGAAGGAAGAGAACTCAGACAGTGAGGGCAGGAAACCAGTCTAGCCCCTTGCAGAGAAAATAGGCCCAGGGAGGGGGTCTTGCGAACGCTTTGGGATTTAATAGGGATTGGAGAGAAAGATGCAATGGGAGAGAGCCAGGATAAAGGGTGAGGGAATAGGGAGAGGAAAAAAGGAAGATTAAGCTAAACAACTCAGTAAACACTTGTGTCTAGAATGAGAGTGGGAAGGTGTTCAAAGTTGACAGAGTTGACAATGACTATTCTTTTTTTTTTTGTAAAAAGTTTTGTTATTTTTCCTTTCAAATTCGTTCTTAGATATACATCCTTATAATTGTTATTTAACACATGTCAATTCATATCATTTTTTCCGCCTGTATATTTACATTTTGATATATTATTTCCCCTCCCCCCTATATTAATCATGTGTCTTCTGAGATACTGATTTCATGTTTTGTTCCTTTTTCTTTCTATTTATATCTTTTTTCAAGCCACTCATAAAATCGCCCCCATGTCCTGTAGTACACTGATTCCTCCTTGCCCTTTATTCTCAATGTCAACCTATTCATTTCTGCACAGTCTAATATCTTCTTTATTACCTCCCCTTCCGATGGGATTTTGTCGGCTTTCCAGTTTGTGCAATAACTATTCTTCATTGGTGAAATTCAAAACCGCCTACTGGTTCTGTGGGCGTGGCTTCATGGGCATGGCTCAGGGGATCATGTGACTGTGTGGGCATGGTCAACTCTTCTTTTTAACTTTTTTAGCATTCGGGAGAACCGGTAGTTTGAAAATGCTAAAAAAAAGTTTTTAAAAGTTCCGATCATCAGCTGTGCGACAATCACCTGTGCCGTACAGTCGTCAGAACTTTTTTTTTAACTTTTTAAAGCATTTATTAAATACTGGTTCGGGCGAACCGATAGCATTTCACCCCTGCTATTCTTACTAGAAAATTGCATCTTGGCTGAAGAAGCAATTAAGGGGGCAGCTCAGAAAAAGATGCTCACAAGCTTTGGAGAAAATCAGGACATTAAATCATGATTCAAGCTTGTTCAATATCAGTGTCATTTTTCCAATGCAATGGGAAATGGGGGTTGCATAGAAGTTACCTGATATAACCGCAGCTAAGGGAGGGGGGTTTGCGGCCAAGTAAAATATATATTGTATATGTCGAATAGCCTGCACTGGGGACCTAGTTCAGTAGTGGGATTCAATTTTTTTTATTACCGGTTCTGTCAGCATGGCTTGGTGGGCGTGGCAGGGAAAGCATACTGTAAAATCTCCATTCCCCGCCCCCCACTCCAGGGGAAGAATACTGCAAAATCTTCATCCCTCCCCACTCCAGGGGAAGGTTACTGCAAAATCTTCATCCCTGCCCACTCCAAGGGAAGGATACTGCAAAATCTTCATCCCTGCCCACTCCAAGGGAAGGTTACTGCAAAATCTTCATCCCTCCCCACTCCAGGGGAAGGATACTGCAAAATCTTCATCCCTCCCCACTCCAGGGGAAAGATACTGTAAAATCTCTATTCCCACCTCATTCCAGGTGAAGGATACTGCAAAATCCCCATTTCCTCCTGATCAGCTGGGACTCGGGAGGCAGAGAATAGATGGGGGCAGGGGCAGGTGGTATTTACCGGTTCTCTGAACTACTCAAAGTTTTTGCTATAGGTCCTCCAGAACTGATCAGAACCTGCTGAATACCACCTCTGACCTACTTGTATGGAACGCACACATGCTTGTGTTCCATCTCATTTGGCTGGATGGGTAAGTATCACACCTCAGCTGCCGAAGGGAATCAAAACCTATGACAGCAAAATCAAAACCCTATGAGAAACCTGTCCAAATCATATTGATCACAAGTTCCTTTCCTCATCCCAGTTTTAGTATGCATTAATAAATGTAATCTAATTTAATATTTTTAGAATAAATTGTATTCAAAAATTTAAAAAAAAATCAAAACCCTATGAATGCTATGACCCCATTTGTCCAATGTAAGCACAAGTCCATGAATAGGACTGAACCTGTGGGATCCTTGCTGCTCTCCATAGTTGGTGGTTTTCTTGGAGATATTTCATTACCAAACTAGATAAATCATCAGTGCATTACTGAACTATCTGCAAGAAAACGACCGTGTTCAGAGAGCACCAAACGACACCACAGTTCAACCGTGAGCTACAAATATTCTCTTCTATCATACTTTGCATCTGCTTCATTCATACAAAATATGACCCTTAAGATGTTGTCTGCCTTCAGCAGAGACGTACCCTGCTTTTCCTCTAGAAATATAATGTGGAATCTATAGCTCTCCTTCCTCCTATTTTCCCCACAAGAACAATTCTGTCAGATTGGCGCGGTTGCAGGCGTGGGTTCCATCAGCCGCTACTGCTTCTTTGCTCATGGTTGCGCAGTGCGCATGCTGGAGAACAAGTCCAGGGGTGTAGTCTGCTGCCAGTCCCAGTGATCCAGGCTGCCAAGTTACTACTGGTTCCGAACCAGTAGGAACCCATCTCTGTGTGGTTGGCTCTCTTGTGTGCTTCCATAACTGAGAATGTCCCAAAGGTGCTTTTTTCAAGAGGACAACTGGATTTTCTGGATTTTCTCTGAAGACGTTTCTCTTCTCATCCAAGAAGCTTCTTCAGCTCTGGGTGGATGGTGGGAGATGGAAGGATTTATATTCCTTGGAGACAGCTGGTCCTTTGCATTTTTTTAGCAGGTCATTGAGGCCACCTGGAGGCTCATCTGTGTTGTCGAGGTCACCTGAGTAATGCAAATGGGTGTGGAGCCTTCTTGAACTGTTGAAAGGACTGTGTTGTAGACTGGAGATTCCATGTTTCTCCGAAAATAAGACCCAACTGGAAAATAAGGCCTAGCATGATTTTTCCAGATGCTCAGAATTTAAGTCCTACCCCAAAAATAAGCCCCAGTTAAGTTCGTCAGTCGGATGGGTGCATTTTAGTACCATATTTCCCTGAAAATTAGACCTACATGGAAAATAACCCCTAATGCGTCCTTTGGAGCAAACATATAAGACAGGAACTTATTCTCAGGAAAAACACAGTAAATAATGGCAACATCGCTCTCCCCCTCTGTTGAGAGGGCTGTTCAATTTTGACATAGATGGCCTCTTTGATCCCTCTTTCAAACCAGAGGTCCTCTCTGTCCAAAATGTGGACTTTGCTGTCTTCAAAAGAGTGGATTTTGCCTTTTAAATGCAAAGAGACTACTGCTGAATCCAGTCCTGATGGGAAAAAAAGCATCTTTGGGACAACCATGACCTGGATGACCGAGAATCTCCATAGACATCACTGAGAATGCATTTGACAGTGGCTCTCGAGTTCAAAAGAACCCCAGGTCTAAAAACTAAAGATGAGTTGCAATCCAGGCTGCAAAGCAAATACTAATGGGTGATGATATTAATGCAAAGGGCTTGTCTTGAAAAAGGAGCTCCCAACCAGCTTCACCGAACTCTGGCTAATTCTTCTGCTAAGGTCACTGGTTCTTTCAATTATTGCTGTCATCGGAGCATTAGGGCAGACAACCAGGGATTGGAAGTTGATC
This sequence comes from Thamnophis sirtalis, assembly GCF_051295495.1. Taxonomy (NCBI): domain Eukaryota; kingdom Metazoa; phylum Chordata; class Lepidosauria; order Squamata; family Natricidae; genus Thamnophis; species Thamnophis sirtalis. The sequence continues at coordinate 14,139,720 of NW_028261393.1, read as the reverse complement.
CTCTCGTACAGCTGAGCTCACACATTGCTCCAAGCTGTAATGTAGCTTGTTTGCCTTCGCTTACAACGTTGAACAACCCCTGTCACAATGTTTTGTAAGCCGTTATGACACCGCAATATCCCTGCCTAATCAACTGTAGCTTAAGTCAGTAAACCAGGATTTTAAGAAGTATGGATTCATAGGAAGCCTAAATCGAGCCAAAGGCCATGCCACTTCAAACAACTTGGCTCAACTGGCCCGGGAATCAGGAAGCTCCAAGGAAATGTACTTTTCCAGATCTACAACACCGAGTTACATAGCAATAGCAATAGCAGTTAGACTTATATACCGCTTCATAGGGCTTTCAGCCCTCTCTAAGTGGTTTACAGAGTCAGCATATTGCCCTCAACAATCCGGGTCCTCATTTCACCCCACCTCGGAAGGATGGAAGGATGAGTCAACCTTGAGCCAGTCAGGATCGAACTGCTGACAGTCCGGCAGAGTTAGACTGCAATACTGCATTTCATAGTCCAGGAAGGAAGGAAGGAAGGAAGGAGGGAGGGAGGGAGGGAGGGAGGGAGGGAAGGAAGGAAGGAAGGAAGGAAGGAAGGAAGGAAGGAAGGAAGGAAGGAAGGAAGGAAGGAAGGAAGGAAGGAAGGGCAATAGCACTTAGACTTATATACCGCTTCATAGGGCTTTTACAGCCCTCTCTAAGCGGTTTACAGTGTCAGCATATCACCCCCAACAATCCGGGTCCTCATTTCACCCACCTCGGAAGGATGGAAGGCTGAGTCAACCTTGAGCCGGTGAGATTAGAACCGCTGAACTGCAGATAACAGTCAGCTGAAGTGGCCTGCAGTACTGCACCCTAACCACTGCGCCACCTCGGCTCTTTTTTACATGCCAGGATCTAATATTTCCCTCTTTTTTAAAGTGGAAATCTAGCAAAGAATGCAGCTGTGAGCAATCCCAAATTGCAAGCAACAAACATTACAATCTATTCCTAACCATAATGATGCCATCAGGATGAAAGTTAGTTGTGATATCGCATGCTCGGGCAGACATCCACAGGGGGATCAAAAAAAACACAAGATGCCAGATGTGGCACATATGCGAAAGGAGAGAGGCCTTGCATCACAACACAACAACACATTCACCATTTGCTTTTTCTTTTAACCCTTCCTTTTCAGGTATTACTCATGCAGGATCAGTGGCCTTTAACCCAGAGTAGTTCTATCTGGCCAAGCCTTTGCACAATCTCTTTCCATATTCTTCTTATTACGGCCGAGTTGAAGTCCGTGTGCTAGAGCACTGAGTGGCGAGACGGGAGGCGTGTACGCTGGGGAAATGACCTTTCAGGTTCCAGTGCACCAGCCAGCTGGTCTTCACACATGTGGGAAAGCAGAAAGACCAGGTGGCCAGTGCACATGCGCGCACCGAGAAAATTATCTTCCAATTTATGGCGTGTGCATGCACACCAGAAACCAGAAGACCAGTTGACCAGCACACATGTGCATGCCAGAAACCAGAAGATTATCTTCCCAGCATGGACATGCACACCAGGTGGCTGCTCTTCCGATTTCCGGCACTCCCATGCACATGAAGACCAGCTGGCCGGTGCACTGGAACCCAGAAAAGCAACGGCCGATGGTGCCCGGAGAGATGGCTCTATGTGTCACTTCGGGCACTCATGCCATAGGTTCGACATCACGGTGCTAGTGCATGCACCATCATTACTGCCACTACATTCCCCTCCTCTGGTGCCTGTTCCTTCTTAAAAAAAAATTGTAGAAATTCTGACCAAGCCAGTGAGGGTCATGTGTGAATGTTGCTAGGAGATATTGTGCTCCTAGACTTTAATTAGGATATTTTGACATGGACAACTTATCTGTTCTTATTTCTGGGTGCCTTTCTTATGGATGTGAGGAACAGGGGTACCCTCCAACATACAGCCACCATAGAGGACAATCCCAAGCTTTTATTTAATGTTGTAAGCTGCCCAGAACAGTGAGAACTAGATACAGAACTACTGAGTGGTTAAAAATTGGGAAAGGAATCCAAGAAGGCTGAATACTGCCACCTTGCTTATTTAACTTATATGCAGAGCACATGATAAGAAAGGTGGGGCTAGATGAACCCAAAATTGGAATTAAAATTGCCGGAAGAAATATCAACAACCTCAGATATGCAGATGATACCACTCTAATGGCACAAAGTGAAGAGGAACTAAAGAGCCTCTTGATGCGGGTGAAGAAGGAGAGTGAAAAAGTTGGCTTGAAACTCAACATCAAGGAAACTAAGGTCCATCCTCCCCTCTCAATTCCTGGAATAGATGGGGAGGAAATGGAGGTAGTGACAGATTTTATTTTCCTGGGATCCAAGATCACCGCAGATAGGGACTGCAGCCAAAAAATTAAAAGACGCTTGCTCCTGGGGAGGAAAGCGATGGCAAATCTAGACAGCATACTAAAAAGCAGAGACATCACCCTGCCAACAAAACTGCATATAGTCAAGGCGATGGTTTTCCCAGTTGCAATGGATGGCTGTGAAAGTTGGACCATAAGAAAGGCTAAGCATCAAAGAATGGAGGCCTTTGAACTATGGTGCTGGGGAAGATTCCTGTGAGTCCCTTGGACTGCAAGACGATCAAACTGGTCAGTCCTAGAGGAGATCAACCCTGACTGCTCTTTAGAAGGCCAGATCCTGAAGAGGAAACTCAAATACTTTGCCCACCTAATGAGAAGGAAGGACTCACTGGAGAAGAGCCTAATGCTGGGAAACATTGAGGGGAAAGGAAGAAGGGGATGACAGAGAATGAGATGGCTGGATGGACTCACCGAAGCAGTAGGCATGAGTTTAAATGGACTCTAGAGGATGGTAGAGGACAGGAAGGCCTGTCTTGGAGGAACGTTGTCCATGGGTCGCGATGCGTTGGACATGACTTTGCAACTAACAACAACAACAAGGCTGCCTAGAGTCACTGTGTGTGAGCTGGATGGCCATATGAATTTGTAAATAAAATTAAAAAATTATTAGACTACAGCAGCATTTCTCAACCTTGAGAACTTTAAGAGGTGTGAACTTCAGCTCCTAGAACTCTATAGCCAGTAAAAGGCTGGGTGGGGAATTCTGGGAGTTGAAGTCCACACAACTTAAAGTTCTCAAAGTTGAGAAACCTTGACCTACAGGATGTGAGTAAGAACACAAGATCTTCAACAAATCTTAACATTATTAATGGGAGAAAACTACCCAGAGAACAAATATGCTCTGCATTCGGCTCAGAATTTTTGAGATCTTTAAATGAATTGAAGATGCTGTGGCCTAGAGATGGAGCTCTTGCCTCCCAATCAGGAGCTTGTGAGTTCGATCCTAGGTAGAGGCAAATGTAGGGTCTCCTGCTTGACCAGGAGGTTGGACTAGATGACCTGCAAGGTCCCTTACAACTCTGTTAAAATCTGTTAAATCTCTCTGATGTCTTTTCTTTGTTTTCCTTAAGGGGTAACACCCCTGCCTGTAATTCTTCAGAAACAGGGAATCTCAGATTCATCACATGCTGATCTATGAAGGCACACATGGACATACACACTTCCAGGCCTGCTGAACCACATGTGGCAACACTTCAAGCTGTACTCCGGAGCGACCCCTCCTCCAGGCATCTGGATTATGTCAAAGATGAACTGTAGTGAATGTAATAGAGAAGTGCCTGGAAAACTCTTGTCTGTTTCCTTTCTCCCCTAAATGACATGGCACCCATCCAAGGAATCCGTCTCTTGGCTCTTAGCAAGCTTGTCTTTCACCACATCCTTTCACCTGTGTTTTTCAGCTTGCATATATATTGCTCTCTATAGCCAAAATAAAGGGTTTGATGTTCTCCTCCTCTTTCGGATGGCAAGAGGAAATTAACTGCCACTGATATCTGGGTCCAACATTCTCATATGAGAACGTGCAGTGGTGGGATTCAAAAAAAATTTCCTACCGGTTCTGTGGGTGTGGCTTTGTGGGTGGGGTGTGGCTTTGTGGGCATGGCTTTATGGGCATGGCAAAATCCCCATTCCCACCCCACTCCTGGGGGAAGGATAGTGCAAAATCCCCATTCCCCCCATTCCCCACTAACCTGCTTTCCAGTTCCGTTCTCCTCTTCAGGGCAAGAAAAGAAGATCAGTTGGGAGGAACTGGGGGTGTGGCCAGCCTATTTGCCGGTTCTCCAAACTACTCAAAACTTCCACTACTGGTTCTCCAGAACCTGTCAGAACTGGCTGAATACTACCTCTGAGAACGTGTGATGAGAGTTGGATAAGGTATTTCCTTGGTGCTTTCAACTCTCAAAATCACGTCTTTTGAGGAAGCCTTCATGAGGAAATTCTGTAGAAGCAAAATTGGGCATCTACCTCTGTCATTACTGTACTGTGTTTCAGCTGGGTCATTCCGTGTCAAGGGGTTTGACTTCAGAAAAATGCCGTGCTCTGCCACCACAGATTTCAATGAAATTTGGTGTGAACATGCACGCACGCCCCTAATGAACGTCGGGAAAATGTTACACATGCCGATGCAATACTTGCAGAGATATCGTCATTTGTTTGACCCCATACCGCAGCCTTCGACTCTGAGATTCCAGCAACTTTGAGACCTAATATCTCTGGCAATATTTTGTTGAGAGAAAGAAAAACTTGGCCATCTTGTACAACTTGTTGTTCTCTATTAAACAAAACAATAAAAACATTCTCCTGAGCGATCTCCATCTAGATAATTTAGAGCAAAGTTGGCCGAAAATAGCGCAGCTCAAAAAAAAAGGTTGAAGGTTTGGCTTTTCATATCTCTGGAAGGAAAGGCATGATAAACATGAAACTTAGAGACCAGGGGGTGGGTTCCGGCAGGCACAACTGCCATTTTGAGCCGAGGTGGCACAGTGGTTAAATGCAGCACTGCAGGCACTTCAGCTGACTGCAGTTCTGCAGTTCGGCTGTTCAAATCTCACCGGCTCAGGGTTGACTCAGCCTTCCATCCTTCCGAGGTGGGTAAAATGAGGACCCAGATTGTTGTTGGGGGCAATATGCTGACTCTGTAAACCGCTTAGAGAGGGCTGAAAGCCCTATGAAGCGGTATATAAGTCTTAACTGCTATTGCTACTATTGCTATTTGCTCATGTGTGCGCTGCCCGCACGCGTGTGCTTGATTCAAGCTGCACGTGCATGCACAGTACGATTAAAATTGTTCTGCAAACAAGATAGTGGCGCCTATGGTGAACCAGAGAACCGGTTCAGGGGCGTGGCAGGCCAGGGTCGCTGCTGGTTCCAATGACCCAGGCTGCCAAACCACTACCAGTTCGGCTGAACCGGTAGGAACCCAGCACTGGTAGGGACCCCCAGACCACTTGACATGGAATGACCCAGCTGCAAGAGGTAAGGAATGGTATTGGGGGCGTCTTCTATCTCCCTTGCCCAAATAACGTGGCCAACTTTAGAAGTTATTGAATGGAGGAATATGGATTCTTAGCTGCTCCACCTATGGCAGAAAACTACTTTGGAACAGGTCTGGGACAAAGTCATCAGAAGGAAAGGTTACTCCCAACTGAAGTCAAGCTGTGAAGCCAAATCTTCAGCTTCAACACTTAGGGAGTGTGGCCTATAATGCCCTGGTAAGGCCACACTTTGAATACTGCATTCAGTTTTGGTCACTACGATATAGAAAAGATGTGGAGACTCTAGAAAGAGTCCAGAGAAGAGCAACAAAGATGATTAGGGGACTGGAGACTAAAACATATGAGGAACGGTTGCAGGAACTGGGTATGTCTAGTTTAATAGAAAGAAGGACTAGGGGAGACATGATAGCAGTGTTCCAATATCTCAGGGGCTGCCACAAAGAAGAGGGAGTCAGACTATTTTCCAAGGCACCTGAGGGTAGAACAAGAAGCAATGGGTGGAAACTAATCAAGGAGAGAAGCAACTTAGAACTGAGGAGACATTTCCTGACAGTTAGAACAATTAATCAGTGGAACAACTTATCTCCAGAAGTTGTGAATGCCCCAACACTGGAAGTCTTTAAGAAGATGTTGGATAGCCATTTGTCTGAAACGGTATAGGGTTTCTAGCCTAGGCAGGGGGTTGGACTAGAAGACCTCCAAGGTCCCTTCCAACTCTGTTATTGTATTGTATTGTAGAGGCTGGCTTAAACAGAGACCAGGAATCACTGCAATCACTGTCTCTTTCTTCACTAGCTAGAATGAGCTGGTAACAGAGTCCTTTCAAGGAAACGGTGCTTCAAGAAGCCCCATCCATCAGCGCTGGACTGGAGACAGATTGAGTAAGACTATGTGGAAGGAAATCAATCTCAATGGTGATTGTGGAAACTCACTGCACACACACAATCCTTCATTTTTTGCTCCTGATCCAACAGTAATGGCATCTCTAAGCAAAGGGTATAATGTACTTGAACGTCCTCAGCAGAAGAGTCAAAAGGGCGCATGTAAGCAAATTTCAGAGCTCTGCAGAAAATAACAGCTAATCAGTCTCAATAGTTCCAGTGACAAGGTGATCTTTCAGCTCCTCAATGAATCAGTCTTGGAGCAAGAAGTAAGATGGGAAGGAACGCAATAAGTGGTTTTTGGGCCGCTTCAAGCCATGTCCACAGAGGAGTGAATCCCCAAAGTCCCTCAAACAGAGGGGACAAAAAAAGCATTTCCAAGCCAGGGATCAAACTTGTGTATCTCATATATCATCAGTGCTTGTCAATGTCAGCAATTTTCAGATATGTAGACTTCATCTCCCAGAATTCTCCAAGCAGCATGCTGGCTGGGGAATTCTGGGAGTTGAAGTCCATACATCTTAAAGGTGCTGATGTTGGGAAACAAGGTTGTACATAGTCAATTACTCATTGGTAGTACAATCTTCGTGTCTCAGAAATGCACTGTGATAGGTCTTTGGCATCATTCATCAACTATAGTTCTATCCTTCTAAAAGGTAAAGGTTCCCCGGCACATGCATGCTAATCATTCCCAGCTCTAGGGGGCAGTGCTCATCTCCGTTTCTAAGCCGAAGAGCCAATGCTGTCCGAAGACGTCTCTGTGGTCATGTGGCCGCCATGACTGAATGCCAAAGGCGTACAGAATGCTGTTACCTTCCCACCAAAGGTGGTCCCTATTTTTCTACTTGCATTTTTATGTGCTTTTGAACTGCTAGGTTGGCAGAAGCTGCGACAAGTAACAGAAGCTCACTCTGTTATCTGGCGCTAGGGATTCGAACCGCCGAACTGCCACCTTTCTGATCAACAAGCTCAGCATCTTAGCCACTGAGCCACTGTATCCATCATTCTATTAGTCCTCAAATAGCCAAACAGCTCTTTTTTTGCCACAGGCAGTGAAATGGACACAGATTTTTTTAAATTGCTGGGAAATCTCCCTTTTAAGGTCCTGTCCTTCTTTGGCCCGCATTTAACAACTAAGGGTTCATAATTCTATTCCAGGAGAGTATATGAGATGGGCATTTTTTTTTAAGTGGATGGACCATATTAAGACAGTGTTGCTTCACAAAATGTCTGCCGAGGGACCAGGAGTGTCTCCTCCAAGTAGGACGAGGTGTGACAAGCCACACCCTGAAATGGTGTCACTGCTCAAGCAGTGGTGAAATTCATTTTTTTTACTACCGGTTCTATGGGAATGGCTTTGTGGGCATGGCAGGAGAAGGATTCTGCAAAATCTCCATTCCCACCCCACTCCAGGGGAAGGATTCTGCAAAATCTCCTTTCCCACCCGACTCCAGGGGAAGGATTCTGCAAAATCTCCTTTCCCACCCGACTCCAGGGTAAGGATTCTGCAAAATCTCCATTTCCACTCCACTCCAGGGGAAGGATTCTGCAAAATCTCCATTCCCATCCCACTCCAGGGGAAGGATTCTGCAAAATCTCCTTTCCCACCCGACTCCAGGGGAAGGATTCTGCAAAATCTCCTTTCCCACCCGACTCCAGGGTAAGGATTCTGCAAAATCTCCATTCCCACCCGACTCCAGGGGAAGGATTCTGCAAAATCTCCATTCCCACCCGACTCCAGGGGAAGGATTCTGCAAAATCTCCTTTCCCACCCGACTCCAGGGGAAGGATTCTGCAAAATCTCCATTCCCACCCGACTCCAGGGGAAGGATTCTGCAAAATCTCCATTCCCACCCGACTCCAGGGTAAGGATTCTGCAAAATCTCCATTTCCACTCCACTCCAGGGGAAGGATTCTGCAAAATCTCCATTCCCATCCCACTCCAGGGGAAGGATTCTGCAAAATCTCCTTTCCCACCTGACTCCAGGGGAAGGATTCTGCAAAATCTCCTTTCCCACCCGACTCCAGGGGAAGGATTCTGCAAAATCTCCATTTCCACCCCACTCCAGGGGAAGGATTCTGCAAAATCTCCATTTCCACCCCACTCCAGGGGAAGGATTCTGCAAAATCTCCATTCCCACCCCACTCCAGCCAGAGGTGGTATTCGCTGCTTCTCCGAACTACTCAAAATTCCCACTACCGGTTCTCCAGAACTTGTCAGAACCTGCTGGATTTCACTCCTGTGTTCAAGCCCTTCGCTTGCATACTGTACCAAGCACCTGTATCATGACGTCACTGCAGGGCAGGGTTTGCCTAACGCCATCCCTGGGCATGCTCACATGCTGCAAAAGGATTTCTTCTTCGCTTGCGGGCAAAAAGCAGGTCAGCAGCCCATCCAGCCTGTTTTCTGCTGATAATTGCCAATTACTGACAGAGAGCAGGCACGCTATCACCTGAAACCGCTAGCCTGATTTTTTTTATTATTTTTTTGCTAGCAAGGAATAATTAAACGGCTTTATTTATTTGCTGCCTTAAGTTTGGATTTTTTTAAACAAAAACAAAAAAATCAAAAGTTGAGACCAAGTTATTTCAATTAAGTTGGCTGGCAATAGAGGAGGCATCCCCCTGTGAGGCAGCCTTGAATATTCACAAAGCAGCTGCCATGGTGAGTTTGGCCAGTTGCTAAAGACCCATTTGCCAGTTGTTCCTTGCTTAAACCCCTCGTTCTGAAATGATGCTGTGGACTAGCCCAACTTATTTTGGCTTTTTGAGGCATGAACAATGCCCTAGGCTTCTATCTTCCACCCTCCATTTTTTCCAATTAAAGTATTTATAGAGAGTTTATGGGGCCAGAAAACGTCTCTTAAAATGCCAGCAGTCTATGTTTTGCACAGCAAAATGCTACTTTGCCCTTTCTTTCTTTCTTTCTTTCTTTCTTTCTTTTTTCTTTCCTTCTTTCCTTCCTTCTTCTTTTCTCCTTCTTTCCTTTTCTTCTTCCTTCCTTCCTTTTTTCTTTCTCTTTTTCTTTCTTCCTTCCCTCTTCCTTCCTCCCTCATTTCTTTCTTTCTTCTTTTTTCTTCCTTCCTTTTTCTTCCTTCCTTCCTTTCTTTCTCTTTTTCTTTCTTTTTTCTTTCTTTTGTTTTTTCTCTCTCTCTTTCTCTTCCTTTTTCTTTCTCTCTCTTTCTTTCTTCTTTCTGTTTTTCTTCCTTCCTTTCGTTTGCTTTCTTTCCAGCAAAAGATTTTTTTACATTTTACACCTAAGCAGGACAAGGAGTTCCGTACCACTGCAGAACAGTTTGCATTATTGTTCACGCTGCCCACCCGCGTAATATTACCGCCATCTGGCATTTACGTCTCCGCTGAGCAAGAGATTATTTACCCCCTCCCCCAGGAACAAACAAATCTTTGATGAAAACCAAACTTGACACCCTCCCACTTGATTAACAGATACAATGAACTGTTTGAGAAGCTCGGCAAAACCCTTGGAGATCACGGTCGCCGGTTCACTCATATTCTTATTCTTCTCCCGGGAAGACAACCAAGGTGGCGAAGAAGTGTCTGCAGAAAGCAAAGATGGTTCAGCAGGAAACAAGAAGTGGCCTCCGTTGCTGCCATCATCATGGGCATGCAAAAAAAAAAGACCCTGATTTCTCCAATCATTAGCTCAAAGCAATTTCTGAGCATATGCTTTTCAAGAACAGCCTGATAAAAAGGATTCAGGGAGAAACAGCTCTTTGCCCTGCAAAAATTGGGTGGACCGGCAAGGAAGGGAGGAAGGGAAGAAAGAAAGAAGGGAGGGAGGGAGGGGAGAGAGGGAGGGAGAAAGGAGGAAGGAAGAAAGGAAGAAGGGGGAGGGAGGGGGAAAGGAGGGAGGAAGGGGGAGGGAGAGGGAGGGAGGGAAAGGAGAGAGGAAGGAAAGGAGGGAGGGAGAAAGGAGGAAGGAAGGAGGGAGGGAGAAAGGATGAAGGAAGAAAGGCGGGAGGGAGGGGGGAAAGAGAGAGGATGGGAGGGAGGGGGGAGAGGGATGAAAGAAGGAAAGAGGGAGGGTGGGAAAGGAGAGATGAAGGGAAGGAAGGGAGAAAGGAAGGAAGGGAGAGGGAGGGAAAGGAGAGAGGAAGGGAGGGAGAAAGGAGGGAGGAGGGAGGGAAGGGAGGGAAGGGAGAGAGGAAGGAAGAGAGAGGGAGGAAGAGAGAGGGAGGAAGGGAAAGGAGAGAGGGAGGGAGGGAAGGGAGAGGGGGGGAGAAAGGAAGAAGGAAGGAGGAAAGGGGGAAGGGAGGGAGAGAGGGAGGGAGGGAGGGAGGGAGGGAGGAAGGAAGGAAGGAAGGAAGGAAGGAAGGAAGGAAGGAAGGAAGGAAGGAAAACTCTGTTGATGTGTTTTTTCCCCAAATAAGACATTCCTTTTAACTTCTTGACTCAGGAGCATATAATCAATGACTCCATTAACCAAAATGTACTGAGACGGGGAAAAAAAAGAAAAATCAGAATTGGCAGACAAACTGGTAATGTTATTCCCTGCCATTTCCTCTGTGGCAACTCAGAATGTTTAAATGCAATTGTTTCTGGAAGGGTGGCGGGGAGGGGGAGTAATGATATCTACGTGCATCATTTTATCACTCAAATGATACAAATGGCATCATCAAAGGCCTGAGTGTGTCCTGATGCCTGTGACATCATCCTCACTTGTCCCAGATGGCGATGAGCCTGTGTTTTCTTTTTAGATGAACCCGTTTTGAAATCGTTACAATTCAAGCTTCCACACACACGTATTTTTTTATTCTTCTTGAACAATGCTATAAGCAAGTGGGTGGCAACCCTTAAAACGTGTTTACAGTAGTTTGCAATTCAATGAACCGTTTTGCGCTTCCTCCCCAGCATAGATTATACATTGACAGATGCTCACCATTTTTATTTTCCAGAAGTACCTATAGAAATCTCTTTGGGGACAAGGAGCATTCTTAGACGATGTTTTGTTTGGTAGCACATCCATTTCTCAATCTTCTTTTATTTTTATTTTTCTAAAAGCATCTTGAAAATGTAGGCGCCTGCTCAGGCAAATCTCTAAAGATTTCTGTAGAGTTCACAGGCTCACAGGTATTATGGTGAGTCTCCTGGATCAAGGGATCGATTGAGAACGAAACAACTTCTGCTGTCAATTTCTTGTCAGCCCATGCTGTCTATGAGTAACTAAGTCTTCTAAGATCCAGGATCAACCATCGGTTTGAGTGGACAAACTGATCTGAATGAATTCGATATTATCAGCCCAAGAGCTGAATTAGATGGATTTGATAAGAACCGTATATACGTAGAACTTCGCTGAATTGCTAAATCAATTCAAATATTTCAAGTCCATTCAATGCCCTGAGCTGATTTCACCCCTCAGTTTGAGGATTCAGTTATTGAAGAGGTTATTCAACAGACTCCTGATTGCATCCAATCTTCAAATCAAACCTTCACATCAAATCTTCATCAAATGAAAACCCTAATGTCCTGTTTCCCTGAAAATAAGACCTCCCCAGATAATAAGCCCAATCGGACTTTTGAGTACATGCACTGAAAAATAAGACCTTCCCGAAAATATTGCAACACAGTAGCAGCCATGAGATGACCATGCTCGCCACCTCCTGCACCTCAAAAATAACAAGACCTCCCCAAAAATAAGGCCAAGGGCTTATTTCAGGGATCAAAAGAAAATAAGACCCTGTCTTATTTTCGAGGAAACACAGTACTTAAGGAACCAGAAATTATCAATCAACGATTAGGATGTTCAAAGCGAGATGAGCCTGAGAGTTTTCTTTCTGTTGGTACTGGATGGATGGACCCCAGATGTAAAATGTCTACTGAAAACTTTGGATCAAATGCAAGCTTCCCAGTGGCGAGTTGCAGGCGGTACGCCCCGGTACGTGCATACTGGAGCCTGCTGGGAGCACCGGGTACCATTCCAGTACGGTGCTCCAGAGGGCCTGCCGGCCCACCCAAGCTCCTTACCTGTCCTTTAAGCCTTTGGCGTTTCCGTGCACATCAGTGGTGGGTTTCAAAAATTGTTGGAACCTGCTCTGTGGGTGTGGCCTCCTTTGTGGGAGTGGCTTGCCACCCATGTGACCGGATGGGAGTGGCTTGCCGCCCATGTGACCGGATATGAAATTATGAATTAGTACTTAGGTTGGTCCAAGTAGCTATTCAGAAACTCTGGCATTGAAGCATGCAAGTCTTAAAGCTGTCAAATTACAAGACCCTTGCACCCCTAACCCTTTAGAAAAAAAACTAGGGGTCTTCAAACCTGACAGCTTTAAGACTTGTGGACTTCAGCTCCCAGAATTCCTCCTCCAGTCATGTTGGCTCAGGAACTCTGACATTGAAGTGTGTAAGTCTTAAAACTGTCAAGTTACAAGATCTTTGCATCCCTAACCCTTTAGCAGTGGTGGGTTTCAAAAAATTTTGGAACCTCTTCTGTAGGTGTGGCCTGCTTTCCGGGTCCACTGGTGGAACCTCTTCTAACCGGTCCGGTAGATTTGATGAACTGGTTCTACCGAATAGGTGCAAACTGGTAGGAACCCACCTCTGGTGCACATGCACGGTGCATACGGCGCCTATACGATGCTCCGCCGAGCAGCTGGAGCATCGCGGAAGCTTGCAGAGGCGTCGCAAGAAGGTACAATGAATGCCCACGCCACACACATCCATGTGGCCAACGCCGGGCCTGTTCCAAACGTACCGATTGGAATGGGATCCAGAATCCACCACTGAAGCTTCCCCGCTTGTATTTTGTTTTTATTCTTCTTGGACAACGCTATACGTAAGTGGGTCACAACCCTTAAAACATGTGACAGTAGTAGTTTGCAATTCAACGAACAGCCTTATGCTCCTCCCCGACATAGATCCCCGGCATAGAATCGTAAGCCTAATGTGGATTCGTTTGGAATTTCTGCCTGCAGATCCATCTGTTCAAACAAGCGAGGTCACGAGACTTGATTGGGGAAATTGCAGAGGATCCGAACGTCATAAATGTGAAGTTCGGCGATAAGCACGGAGTGTAGCATTAATACAGAAAAGGCGGGTTCTTCGCCAGCAACATTGGACCCTCCACGTTAATAAGGAATTGAGCAGCGGTGGCTTGTTCACCCACCGTTCCCTTTCATGAGTTTAATTAAATGTTATCCTACAGAATAAACAAGCTGGGAGACCAAAAGCTATTATGGAGATAACCATTTCCTGGGATTACACCCCCAGGGACCAAGGGAACTGGTGGCTGATCTAGCCACGGGCAGGAAGGTTTCAAACTAGTGACCTTTCCAGTTCAATTTACTAAAGGCTCATCTGACAGGAACCATTACTGTTCATAATGGGCAATCTGTGAATTTAAATGGCCGCATAAATGATGCCTCCTGGGCATGGATCTGAGAAACAACTCCCCTCACTGAGCTGACTGAATGGAGCACTCCCTCCAGTCCAGGGTTGTGTAAATGAAGAGGCAGAACGCAGGAGGTCTGCAGGTGGGGGGGGGGGGGAGATAGCTATGCTTCAGTGTCACCGTATCTCAGAGCTGTGCAGAGCTTCCGAAAGGGAGCTTGACAAAGTGCGTAGACAAAAGAGCATTAAAGCAGCTGCATCCTCCAGAAAGCTCGTGTAGTGGCATCAAAGGCTGCACCTGGGCCAGAGGTGGGTTCCTACCAGTTTGCACCTATTCTGTAGAACCGGTTCGTCAAATCTACCGAACCGGTTAGAAGAGATTCCACCAGTGGACCCGGAAAGCAGGCCACACCTACAGAAGAGGTTCCAAAAAATTTTGAAACCCACCACTGGTCCTTGGATATGATTATTCTACACTATCATGCTCCTATTTATAAAACTCAGTGCCTCTGTGAAAGGTAAGGATGACTACTGCATTTGTGGTGCAATCAGAACATTGTGTGAGTTGAAGTTGTTTTAATGCAAACCAAAGATGCCTTTTTAAAAACATGTTTACATCATATTCTTATGCAGGCCAGTGCTGTGTGTGAGGTAATTTAAGGTGGTTCTGACAATAGCAATAGCAATAGCGGTTAGACTTATATACCGCTTCATAGGGCTTTCAGCCCTCTCTAAGCGGTTTACAGAGTCAGCATATCGCCCCCACAGTCTGGGTCCTCATTTCACCCACCTCCGAAGGATGGAAGGCTGAGTCAACCTTGAACCGGTGAGATTAGAACCGTTGAACTGCAGATAACAGTCAGCTGAAGTGACCTGCAGTACTGCATCCTAACCACTGCGCCACCTTAGCTCGAGTGTCGTCGGCATCTTCATATCCGGTCACATGGGCGGCAAGCCACTCCCATCCAGTCACATGGGTGGCAAGCCACTCCCACAAAGGAGGCCACACCCACAGAGTAGGTTCGAACAATTTTTGAAACCCACCACTGACCTGGACCCAGAAATGACAGATCCTGAAGATGAAACTCAAATACCATGTTTCTCCAAAAATAAGACAGGATCTTCTTTTCTTTTGAACCCTGAAATAAACCCTCGGCCTTATTTTTGGGGAGGTCTTATTATTTGTAAGGTACAGGAGGTGGTGAGCATGGTCACCTCAGCGCTGCTGCTGTGTTGCAATATTTTCAGGGGAGGGCCTATTTTAGTGCATGCGCTCAAAAGCCCAATTGGGCTTATTATCCAGGGAGGTCTTATTTTCAGGGAAACAGGGTATTTTGGCCACCTAATGAGAAGGAAGGATTCACTGGAGAAGAGGATAGTGTTGGGAAAGATTGAGGGCAAAAGAAGAAGGGGACGACAGAGAATGAGGAGGCTGGATGGAGTCACCAAAGCGATGATGGGTCGGACGCGACTTCGCAACTAACAACAACAACAGGCCCAGAAAATAATTCCACCAGCCCATCTGGAGAACCAAAATGGTTGTGCATTACAGGTAGTTCCTCAACTTACGACCACAATTGAGCTCAACTCTTCTGTTGCTAAGTGAGACATTCGTTTAAGTGAATTTTGCCCCATTTTATGATCTTTCTTGCCACCGTTTGTTAGGTGAATCGCTGCAGTTGTTAAATCAGTAACCTGGTTGTTAAGTGGATCTGACTTCCCCAGCTCGCCAGGGGACAATTCAACAGGGTATTGGTTCCTTTTATTATTCACCAAGGCATTAGAAAAGCTAATAGTCATAGGAATGGGGGGGGGGGGGGAATTGATACAAGGAATAAAATAATTTTGGCAAAAATGTGGTCAACAAAAATGAAAGGTACTGATGAAAGAAATGTCCTTCTGGGTTCGGCTCCAAGTGGGGGAAAAGACACTGGAGACATGGAGGCTGCTTGGAAAGATGGTTTATTGGTGGACAGGGCCACATGGCTTAAGCCCTGAACAGAAAAGGTGATCACATGCTTCAATGCTGGTGGAGAAGAAGAGAAGGGCTGAAGGAGGGGCTTGCTAGGCTTTTTATAACCTGTTCAGTCCCACCTCTGTGTTTCCTGTTCCTGTGTAAGAAATGTATTCTGATCGGTTGTCAGACTCCCATGGGGCCATGCAGGGGCAACTCTCTAGGCTGTGTTTTGAATCCAGGTTTGGTTGAGTTCTCAAGTGCCATGTGGTCAGTTGAGTAAAGGGCCAATATTATCATGCTTTAATCCCATCCCCCCTGGAGCTGAAGTGAAGAAGTCTTTATTATGTAAAGGGACTAGCGTGGCCTTCTTAATGGCCCATTGACAAAGTGGGGATGGGCAGGAAGCTACAGGCAGCTATTCTGTCTTTTAAAACATGTTTCTTCCTTTTCACATCCAGAGAAATATTCTGCCTTTTCAATATTTCCTAGGATATTTCATTTTTCTGGAAGAGGGCTGGGTGATAACGTCCTACAGTAGTAAGTATACTAAGATTGGCCCTGGTGACTTGGCCATAGCGATTTGGGCGTGGTGAGTTGTCTCATTCTGTCTGCACAGTACCTTCTTTGCAAGTCTTGTCTGATCATTCAGGCTTTCCTGGAACAAACAGAGAAGCACCCAAAATGATGAACACCAGTCCACGGCCTCTCAGACCTCCAGCAAAGGGAATTAACTAATCTTCTTGAGCCTGAGAGAAAGACTCCTGACGCGGGGGGAGGGGGGAGGTTGGAAATGTAAACTGCAATATCATCCCTCCCTCAGTTATGAATGGCCCTCAGAGATCTGCCAAACGTCTTGCTTCATGTTCTAATCAGCATTCCACCTCTGCAGAAACTCCAAACTTCTCACCATTCCCCGTTCTTGAAACGTCTGTGGAGATTCTCCGTCATCCAGGTCATGGTTGTCCCAGAGGCAACTGGACTTTCTGGGTTTTCTTTGAAGACATTTCGCTTCTCATCCAGGAAGCTTCTTCAGCTTCTTGATCACCATCCAATCAGAGCTGAAGAAGCTTCTTAGAGGAGAGGCGAAACGCCTTCAAAGGAAAACCAGAAAGTCCAGGCGCCTCCTTTGGGAGGACCACTCTTTAAACTGTAGAAAGTTAGCACCCACCACTCTCCTAGAAGAATGAAATATTTTGGGAAATATTATAAAAGGCAGAATATTATATTCCTCTAAAGGAGAAACATCATCTTCTAAAGCAGCCCCCACCTTTCTTAATAGCCCCAGCAGGACTGGGCCAGCCTATCTACAAGACAAAAGACCTTCAGCTCCAGGATGATGGGATTATCTTTCAGGGCAAAGCCATTCAGCCACAATAGGAACGCCATTGCATCAGCCCAAATTTCAACCAAGCTTGACTCAGAAACCCTACAAAATTAGCTATGACCCCTGCACAGCCCGATGGGAGTTTGACAGCAACCAATAGAATACATGTCATTGCCACAGGAACAGGAAGCTCAAGGGCAAGGCCCACTCACTCTCCATTCCATGTGTTCTGCTGCCCTGGACCTAAAACCCATGCACTCCTGTTCATCAATAAACCATCTTTTCAATCAGCCTCCATGTTTCCAGTGTCTTTCTCCCCACTTGGAACTGAACCCAGATGGACATTTCTTCCAACAAAACATTTCACCACGACTAACCCATCACTGCCACTTCTTTCCTCTGCTCACCATGATCCAAAAGAAAAAAAAAGAGGATGGGGTTTGAAAATTATCTTCCACCATTGCTCTCCACCTACTGATGTCCAAGACACAATGGATTGGACTTTGGATGGTTGAGGTAGGCCTGACCACCAAATATTCTCTCCAAGTGCATGATTTGTTTGTTTATTTTTCACTATTTCTAGAGTACCAATCATATAGATTCTGGGCAATATTCAAGGCAGGAATCACCGAAGCTAAGCAAGCTTTACATAACAAAGTAATAAAGGCTTCACACATAATCTTAAATCATAAACTATGATTTGCAAAACCACAATGGCTGGACTTAGCTACAATGTTCTAAGCCAAAATCAAACCAGCTCACATCGGCGGATTCGGTACTATGCATGAATACAGGAAGCACATGAGTACTAAGTGCAGGAAAGATAATAGCCAACGGCTCTCGGACAATGTGTTTCCCCCCCCCCCAAAGCCACAGAGTTTGTCATCTTTTCTATCCATTTTCTATGCCTCTACATTGCAGTATTATATTCTAACTCCCTTTTAGAGCGAGTCTGGGAAAGTGCTGTTTTGTCTTGAAGGAGAATGTATAAATATCTAGACTGACTAAAAATATACACTTTGAACTTCAACTAGAAGCCACTCAAGGACCAAGGAGCTGTCCTCAAATTGAGAATTACGAGCTCTGAGAACCCAGACAAATATCAGACAGGCAGGCAGGGTGCATTCACTCACAGCTGGGAAAAGATTATCCGATTTACCGAATGCACGAGATCTGTCTGCCATCATTGCACTTGGCCCATACAGAAGAATGAAGCTATAATGTGGCATCCCATGATATCGTCGTTGCTCTTAACTAAAGCTTCCACACTGTGGGATGTTCATTTCTGATTTTCTCTTTCGTTTATTCATTGTCTCTCCCAGCTGGATTCCCACATTTAGTGAAGCCTTCGTGTCAGTCCTTAATTCCGCCTTGACATGTTGCTTCAACCTAGCCACCCGAATTTGCAAACCATTATTTATGTCTTGGCATGTTGTGGGAATTCATCTAATTGCTGCTTCTTCAACAACCATGGCTCAGGGTGATATGTAGAGCCAGCCTCTCCTTTTCTTTCTCTCTCTCTCTCTCTCTCATATTCAGGAAGGGAGGGAAGGAAGGAGGAAGGGAAAGAGGGAGGGGGAGGGAAGAGAGAGGAAGAGGGAAAAGGAGAGGGAGAAAGAGAGAAGGAGGGAGAGAGATGCAGCCCCAAAGTTATGAGTTGTGCAGATGTTCTTCTATAATGAGATTTAGCAACTGCCTAAGAGAAAACATCATTATTTGCAGCAGGGAAGGAGAAGCACTTTTGATCAATATCTTCCATTTAAGTTTCCGGGATGGGAAGGGGGCGGAAGGAGAGAGAGAGAGAGAGAGAGAGTGGAGTGGCCGAGAGTTCAGCATCTCTGTTTATTTAAGGATTGTGGTTTAATTGCTAGCCTTGGAAAGCAGCCCTGTGTTCCCCAACCTTCTCACAGGAGGGAGCATAAGACACTCACCTTTCTTTTGATTTAAAAAGGAACAGTTTAATGGAATCTATCAGCATGTGCGCTCAGTTTTATGCTTTCAGATCCAACCAAGAAAAAAAAAAACTTGCTCATTTAGCCCCGATGGAAATTGAGGGTAGTAGACAAAGACTCTGTAGTCCAACTGCATTTTCAAATTACAGTAGATCCACTGTCTCCAATTCCATGAGCATTCAAGATGACAGCCAAGGTGATGTAGTGGTGAAGGAGCTGAACTAGCAATGGGGAGGCCCTGGTTTTAGTCCAGACATAGAAAATCCCTGCTGACTTTGACCCAGTGACTCTCTTAGTCCACAGTTAGATTATGCTGGGTAACCCAAACCTCACATGCAGCACAAGCCAGTCTATCTATCTATCTATCTATCTATCTATCTATCTATCTATCTATCTATCTATCTATCTATCTATCTATCTACACTAGATTGCCAAAAGTATTTGCTCACCCATCCAAATAATCAGAATCAGGTGCTCCAATCACTTCCATGGCCACAGGGGTATAAAATCAAGTACCTAGGCATGCAGACTGTTTTGACAAACATTTGTGAAAGAATGGGTGGCTCTCAGGAGCTCAGTGAATTCCAGTATGGAACTGTGATAGGATGCCACCTGTGCAACAAATCCTGTCGTGACATTTCCTCGCTCCTAAATATTCCACAGTCAACTGTCAGCTGTATTATAAGAACGTGGAAGTGTTTGGGAAGGACAGCAACTCAGCCACGAAGTGGCAGGCCACGTAAACTCATCTAACATCAGTGTGTGACCTCACAAATGCTCTTCTGGAAGAATGGTCAAAAATTCCCATAAACACACTCCTGAACCTTGTGGACAGCCTTCCCAGAAAAGTTGAAGCTGTTATAGCTGCAAAGGGTGGACTGACATCATATTGAACCCTATGGATTAGGAATGGGATGTCAATTACAGTAAATTCATATGCGAGTAAAGGCAGGTGAGCAAATACTTTTGGCAATATAGTATACCTATCTGTCTGTCTATCTGTCATCTATCAATCTATCATCTAACTAACTAAGTAAGTAACTATCTTCCACCTTTATTACAAATAGCCGATAACCCACCATTGCCTGGGTATTTATTTATAGGGGAAAAACGTCCAGACCAAACATAATTTCTAATGTTGGCTTTCCCCCCACTCCACCAGAGAGAGCCTCCTTGTGAAGTACTGTGAAGCTGTCACCATGGCAACTCTACTGTGCTGTACAGTAGAAGCCATTTTACGGCAGTACAGTGGAAGCCATTTTAGGGCACAACAGGCTGTATCTTAACAGAACACACACCCCGAGGAGCATTAGGAGTGTCTTATCCCCCATAGTATTTGTTTCCAGAGAGTAAATCATCTGTGTACCAAATTTGGTTGAAATGAGAAAGTTCAACCAAAGGCATTCCAGAATTATGCTGGAACATACATACATACATACTTGCACACACACATGCATGCACGCGCACACACATATACATTAAGATAAGAAGAAAGATAAGAAGATAAGAAAGAAAGATAAGAAGAAAAGAAAGATAAGAAGATAAGAAAGATAAAAATAAGAAGAAAGATAAGAAGAAAAGAAAGAAGATAAGAATAAGAAAGAAAGAATAAGATAAGATAACTCAAAGCAATGAATATATCTGACACACCTTTCTCCTCCTCCTATTATCCCTACTACAACAATAACCCTGAAAGGTGAGTTGGTCTGAGAGAGAGAGAGAGAGAGTCACTGGCTGAAGATCACCCAGCTGGCTTTCATGGCTAAGGCGAGACTAGAACTCACATTCTTCCGCATTCTAACCCAGTAACTTAATCACTAGTCTAAAGAGAGGCCCTCCTATAGAATTCTCTATATCAGTGGTAGTCAACCTGGTCCTTACCGCCCACCAGTGGGCGTTCCAGCTTTCATGGTGGGCGGTAGGGGTTTGCTGTAACTCTGCTTTATAAATTTTATAAAATAAAGTTACTTCCCTACTTTATAAATCACCATTACTGTGGAACCGGTGGGCGGTTAGAAAATTTTACTACTAACAGAGATACGAAAGTGGGCAGTAGGTATAAAAAGGTTGACTACCCCTGCTCTATAGAATTATCATCTGCAAATGGGTTTCCAAGTCAAACAGAATGCCACATCAGATTTGTTTTTTAAAGATGAGAATATTTTTGACATCAATACATACCAATTAATTCACCATTCTTCTACAGAAATAATGATACATTATTTCCAATTTCCAATGCAGCAATGAATTTGATAGTGGTCAAACACAACAGGGTACTCAACAAAATTGTTAATTTACAATTCCTACCAACCTCACCTCCACAAATGCTTTATTTGCTTCATTCATTAGTTTTTATCCTGCTGTTTGCACAGAACTCCTGTCTACTCTGGATAACCCTGCAGGTATCTGAAGTCTACAATTTTCACTTCTCCAACCTGAACATCTGAGGGTTATTCTTCAATTCTTCTGTCATATGCCTTGGCTTTTCAATGTTTTACTGATTTCCATTGTTTGAACATCTAGGATTGGAAACCTGTTTCCAGAGAGACTAAGCTGGCCCCAAACTATTCTCTACTGCAGGGGTATCAAACTCGATTTCATTCAGGGCTGCATCAGGGTTATGTTTGACCTTGGGGGGCTGGGGGCATGGTCAACTCAAAGTCACTTGTGTCGGTGGCGCTGGTGATGGCCCAAGTGCTGTGCCAGCGAAAATGGGTTCCCAAGTTCCGTTTCTGGCTGTGACTGCCTCCTGCAGCCCTCTGCCAGCAAAATCAGAGCTCTGTTTTCACTGGCAGAGACACCGTGGGCCGGTCCTTCGCTGTTTCCAGGGTGAGCCCATGGGCCAGATCTAAGCACTCCCCCAGCTGGATCTGGCCCCCAGGCCTTCAGTTTAACACCCCTGCTCTACAGGATCAGTTAGAAATGTTTTCAAATGTTGGTGAACATGACCATATTCTTTGATGCTTTTACTGTGATTTCTATCACTACTAGAATGGAATGGAATGGAATGGAATGGAATGGAATGGAATGGAATGGAATGGAATAGAATAGAATAGAATAGAATAGAATAGAATAGAATAGAATAGAATAGAATAGAATAGAATAACAGAGTTGGAATGGACCTTGGAGGTCTTCTAGTCCAACCCCCTGCCTAGGCAGGAGGAAACTCTATACCATTTCAGACAAATGGTTATTCAACATCTTCTTAAAAACTTCCAGTGTTGGAAAACTTACAACTTCTGAAGGCAAGTTGATCCATTGATTAATTATTCTAACTGTCAGGAAATCTCTCCTTAGTTCCAAGTTGCTTATCTCCTTGATTAGTTTCCACCCATTGCTTCTTGTCCTGCCCTCAGGTGTTTTGGAGAATAGCTTGACTCCCTCTTCTTTGTGGCAGCCTCTGAGATATTGAAACACTGCTCTCATGTCTCCCCTAGTCCTTCTTTTAATCAAACTAAACATATCCAGTTCCAGCAACCATTATTTATATATTTTAGCCTCCAGTCCCCTAATCATCTTTGTTACTCTTCTCTGCACTCTTTCTTGATGTCTCAACATCTTTTTTTACATTGTGGCAACCAAAACTAGATGCAGTATTCCAAGTGTGGCCTTACCAAGGCATTATAAAGTGGTATTAACCCTTCACAGGTTGTTGATTCTATCCCTCTGTTTATGCAGCCTAGAACCGTGTTGGTTTTTGGCAATAGTGCACACAGCTGGCTCATATTTAAATGGTTGTTCACTAGGACTCCAATATCCCTCTCACAGTTACTACTATTGAGCGAGGTACCACCTATACTGTACCTGTGCTTTTTGTTTTTCTTGCCTAAATGTAGAACTTTACTTTTTCAAACTTGGTTTGAATCACAAGTCCCACTGAACGGAACCTTTACAAAACTGAAAAGCAATGGACCAGGTGAGGAAAACAAGAAAGAGGCTTCACATGACAACGGTTAAACCACAAAAGAAAAAGAAAAAAAAACCAAGCTCTGGTGAGGATGTCGAGTGCTGAATTTCACAACTGAAAGAACTTCTTATGCTCACCTTAAACAAAGCTCAAAGAGATGCATTCATTCAAGAACACGAGTTCTGGGTTGGCCAAGGTTAAGCATTTTGCCTCAACATGTTTACAGCAATCTGGAGAGTTAATGGTCCAACGGTGCAATCCAATGAATGGATTCATTTGGATTTATGCTCAGGCAAGCAAATACAGATGTACAGCCAAAGAGTGCAATCCTATAGAAACCAAAATGGAGAAACTCCATTGAATTTGTTATTATATCTCCAAACTGCATTAACCAAACAATAGCTTGCATATCCATATTTTATTGAATAAACTACATGGCTATGCTTAATTGATACCTTCAACAACAAAACAACAACAACAATCCTACATTATAGTGTAGGAAGGCAGCACCCACCCCTCTTCTAGAAGAATGAAATACTCTAGGAAATATTTTTTAAAAAGGCAGAATATTATATTTCCCTGAAGGAGAAATGGAGAAACATGTTTTTAAAGCAGGAAGCAGACTCACTCTTAATAGCCCCCACCATTTTCAAGAGCCCATAGCAGATGTCCGTGCTTAAGAGATAAAGAGATAGCTAGGTCTAGTCATAGGCAAAAGCCCGCACCCAAGAGCCAACAAAGGTAGGATTAAGTCCTCTACCCATCTCACCACATGGCACATGGGAACATTACATCACCCAGCAAGGCTCAACCAAGCCTGGGACTCAGGACAGCCTACAGAGTTGCCCCTGCACGGCTCCATGGGAGTCTGACAACCAATCAGAATACAAGCTCAAATTCAAAAGCTCAGAGAGGGTATAAAACCCAGGCACTCTCAGCATCTTTTCCTTTCCACCCCCTTTCACCCAACATCTTCAAGGCGTGTGGTCCTGTCCACCATTAAAACCATCTTTCCAAGCAGTCACCATGTTTCCAGTGTCTTTCTCCACACTTGGAACTGAACCCAGATGGGCATTTCTTCCAACAATGTCTTTACGTGATATGTGAATCCAGACCATGAAACAGATTGGAGGGGGGGGGAGGCAGAGGTGGGTTGCGGTGGTAGTGGGAGGCTCTGCCCACCCGCCCGGACATTTCTGTGCATGCGCAGAAGCAGCGCGCAAGCGCACACACAAGCAAACCAATAGTAAATTAAATTGCAACCCACCCATGGAGGGAGGCCATTACAAATGGAAGGATCAGAATCTGGAAACTGGGATCCTGATTACTGATTCTGTGGCAGATTTTAATATAAGATCAACCTCCCATGGAAAATAGGTACATGACACTTGGTTTTTGGGAAGAAACACAAGTCTTCCAACCTTGGAGCTTGAAATCTACAGTTGGGTCTAGGTAGCTTCTAAATAAGAAATTGCTTTGGGGAAATCTGGCCCCAAATTGTTGGAAGTGTAAAAAAAAACACCAGGCACTTTTTATCATATGTGGTGGACGTGCAATGAGGCAAAAAATTATTGGAAAATGATCCAATCATTGTTAGAACTAATGGTGGGAGACCAAATCTTGTTTAAACTGGATTTTTTTCTCCTAGGTATAATACCACAGGAGTTTAAGAAAGATACATTTTATTTACTTATACATGTACTAACTGTGGCACGCATAACTTATGCACAATATTGGAAAAAAGAAAATAGACCATCAGAGCTAGATATAATCAGAAAAGTGTTGGCCTGTGCGGAAGCAGATAGGCTCACTCTTGAACTTAAAAATAAAGGGGACTCAGAATATTTTGAAGTCTGGAACAGATTTTATGACTGGTATAAGACAAGGTGACAAGACTGGAACAAACTGTATATATTGTGATTGGACAGAAGGATAGACAATGTATTAAGTAGGCTAATTGTTAATGGTTGAGACTAGCTGTATATAATGTGAAGGTATAGTCACTTCGACTTCGCGGTACTGCATTGTTTTAAATGTAAAAATAATAAAAATATATTGGAAACAAAAAGAAATTGCTTTTGGAATACCAGAGCTATACGGGAAATCAAACAAATTTTTCAGGATAAGGCCATGACAAACTGCTATTGCCAAGAAAGCTACTTGGATGCATCTATACAATCTAAATCAACCTCTTTGATTAGAGAAAAAAACCAATATCTTTATTTATGGCTGACCGGAAATCCCTTGTAGACTTTTTGCCCGAAACAGAGGGGGGAAAAGACACTTATGATTTGTGGTTTTGATGATTAGTGGAAAAAACTGGATAACAACCAAAAAAGTGAGCTTCCTTTTGTACAGGGCGGGGCATAACCTTTTCCTAGGGGGTCACAGCAACACTTGTAATAACAACACAAATAATTCATACACCATTCGAAAGCCCATCAAAAACTGAGTTTATTGACACGATTTAATAGTCAGTATGACCACCATTAGCCCTTCGAACAGCATTCAAACGAGGTGGATAAGAACACAACAAATCTTCAAACAGTTCCGTTCGATTTTCCAGATTTTTCAACACAGTTTCCAAATTCATTCTCAAAGTTTCAGCCGAAACAAATTTAACATTTAATAGCTCATTCAATTCAGTTTTTTATGGGCTTTAAAATGAGGTGTCGCGGAAGTTGTAAACTGCTGTCGATCTTGCTGTGACCCCCTAGGAAAAGGTTATGCCCCACCCTGGAAAATCTGGCAAATCGAACGGAACTGTTTGAAGATTTGTTGTGTTCTTATCCACCTCGTTTGAATGCTGTTCGAAGGGCTAATGGTGGTCATACTGACTATTAAATCGTGTCAATAAACTCAGTTTTTGATGGGCTTTCGAATGGTGTATGAATTATTTGTGTTGTTATTACAAGTGTTGCTGTGACCCCCTAGGAAAAGGTTATGCCCCGCCCTGTAATCATAGAATAAGGGATAATTTTGCAATTATGTGTATAATTGATGCAAGAATTAGAATTTTATTATTTGTATGCCGCCCTTCTCCGGGAGGACTCAGGGCAGTGAACAATTCAAGGGGGGGAAAAAAGGGGAACATAAAAAACAAAATACAAATAATAAAAGAAACAACAGTCGCACAACCATACATGTCGAGAGGGGAGGGAACTCATCACCCCCAGGCCTGTCGGCAAAGCCAGGTTTTGACGGCTTTTCGGAAGGCCTGGAGAGAGGTGAGGGTCCGAATCCCTGTGGGGAGTTCGTTCCAAAGGGCCGGAGCTGCCACAGAGAAGGCCCTCCCCCGGGTAATAGCCAGATGGCATTGGCTGGTAGATGGCACCCGGAGGAGGCCAACCCTGTGAGATCTAATGTGTCTGTGGGAGGTAATTGGCAGCAGGCGGTCTCTCAAGTACCCAGAGCCAATACCATGAAAGGTGTTTTAGATTTCTTTTTATTCTTTCTGCATTTTTGCTTGTTCCTTTCCTTGTTTCTTTTCTTTTTTTCAAAGCTCAGGTAGAGTTAGCAACCACGGAAGCAGAAAAGGCAGCTGCAGCTGCTAAAGTTCAGGCTCAACTGGAATACCTTCAATGCAAGAGGGAAGCGAAAGAAAGACTAATACGGGCCAAAGCTCTACTACAGATGAAGGCTATCTGTTCCTCCCTCAACTTCAGTTCAAGAGCCGAGGTGGCGCAGTGGTTAAATGCAGCACTGCAGGCTACTTCAGCTGACTGCAGTTCTGCAGTTCGGCTGTTCAAATCTCACTGGCTCAAGGTTGACTCAGCCTTCCATCCTTCCGAGGTGGGTAAAATGAGGACCCAGATTGTTGTTGGGGGCAATATGCTGACTCTGTAAATCGCTTAGAGAGGGCTGAAAGCCCTATGAAGCGGTATATAAGTCTAACTGCTATTGCTATTGCTATTGCTATTCAGTCCTAGGAAGCTGGAGAAAGATAACCAGCACAAGCATGTTAAGGCCTACATGGATGACCCAAGCCCATCACAACAGGAACAAGGGGGAGAATCTCAATCTGGATCACGTGACTCAATACTCGACGGTCCCATCTATGTCCAAAGTGAAGAAAAATGCACGTCATGACATCAACGTGCACCGGGTCCCAGCGCACAGTGGGGAGGGAAGTCAATGGATTCTGCAGAGAAGCGTTAGAGGGGAGTGCACAGTTCCCACTGCCACCATTACTAGAATGGGACAACCCACCAGATGATCGCAGCCAGATTGCAACACCAGAGGTAGCAAGCACCACACCTCACCTGAAGCACATGCGTAATCACTCTCCCGCTCTAGATCCCAAAGCCGAAATCCTGCTCTTGCCGGGAATAGACACCTCGAAATTTCTGAGGCGTTCAAGAGGAGATTGTACTGCTATTTGTCAGAAATGGTCTAGGGCAGTGATGGCGAACCTATGACACGCGTGTCAGTGCTGACATGCATAGCCATTTGGGGTGACACGCACAGGATTTCATGCGATTCATCCTCGGCTCCTGCAGGGCCGCCAAGGATGAAAGAATCTGTGCTGGAGGAACGGGGGGGGCGGGACGTGTGATCTCCCCCGCCCACACTCACTTACTGTATCACCGCCGCCCCTTTCTGAGCGCAGGGGCTGCTGGTAAGGTGTGCGTGCCATGCGCACACACGTCAGCGCAGCGAGGGAGGACCCGCAGAAGAGGAGCGCGGGAACAGTGCGCGCCTCTCTCCAGTCAGGCCGGCACAGA
This sequence comes from Thamnophis sirtalis, assembly GCF_051295495.1. NCBI lineage: Eukaryota > Metazoa > Chordata > Lepidosauria > Squamata > Natricidae > Thamnophis > Thamnophis sirtalis. Next base: position 14,112,230 of record NW_028261393.1, on the reverse strand, counting down.
GAGTCTACTCCTGGGACTGTTGGTTACGACCGCACCACAGCAGGGAACAGCGGAGTGCCAACGGGAACTGTGAGCGCCATTAGCAGCAACTATTGGGGTGCCATGGACTTGTAATTGCCCACAATAACTGAGATAAGTGAGGGGGAGGTTGTGTTAGCTTGTTAGGCTAGTTAACCCCTAATTGGCTATCTATAATTCTATCTGCTGTCACTGGCCCACTGATGGAACACCCAAAAAATAAAAAACAAAGGTTAAGGAAAGGGAGTGTCACTGGCAGTGGCCGACCCTTTCAAGAGACATGGAGCGAGATGTATGGCATTATAGAAAAAAATGGCAGATCATTTTGCGTTCTATGTACTGAAACGGTAATAAGCAGAACGTGGAATATAAATAGACATTTTGAAACTAATCATTCCCAGCTCTTGGAAAAAAGTGAGGATGAAAGAAGTTACTAAGCAGGTATGTTAAATAATTTGTTTTTGGTTTATTAAATACAATTATATATTGCAATTATACATTTTTGTAGTTTAAACTATAAATTGCGCAAAATTATGTTTTTGTCGAAGTGACACACAACGCGAGTTATGCTCGATTTTTTGCCAATTTTTGACACACCACGCCAAAAAGGTTGCCCATCACTGGTCTAGGGTCTCCTGCTTGGGGGGGGGTGAGAGTTGGACGATGACCTACAAAAGACCCTCCCAACTCTGTTAATCAGTAAAATCTACTCTGTGTTTCTATGTACAACTGTTGGGACGAATATAAGAAGTCTTTAAACCTTTACATTTTTCTTTATATCTTTCTCTTTTTTCCTAAACTGCTTCTCTTTTCTTTTATTGCACTGTTACCTTTTTTTGCTATTTCTCTTTCTTTTTCGTTCCCCCTGTTCTAGTTTAGCTTGTATGCATTTCTTACACAGTAATTGATCTTAAAATTTTAATACACACAGATTATACAGCATATCCTTTTTGACTGCAGCCCTTCATTTTAAAACAATGTATCCACCCATGGAGTACCCCGCAACCCCACTCCCATCACAGTTAAGTAAAGGTAAAGGTTCCTCCCGCACGTATGTGCTAGTCATTCCCAACTCTAGGGGGCGGTGTTGATCTCCGTTTCAAAGCCGAAGAGCCAAAGCTGTCCGAAGATGTCTCCATGGTCTTGTGGCCGGCATGACTAAACGCCGAAGACGTACGGAACGCTGTTACCTTCCCACCAAAGTTGGCCTCTATTTTTCTACTTGCACTTTTACATGCTTTTGAACTGCTAGGTTGGCAGAAGCTGGGACAAGTAACGGGAGCTCACTTGGTTGCACGGCGCTAGGGATTCGAACTGCCAAACTGTTGATCTTTCTGATCAACAAGCTCAGTGCTTTAGCCACTGAGCCACCACTTCCCTTTCTATAGAGCAGCCTTGTTTGAAGCCTATATGAAGTGCCACCATGGGCCCCATGGGCTATAGATCACTTGTCCAGGACTGTATTACTTTTTCTCCCCGAAGATTCTTTCTCTTGCCTTCCTCTCTACATACTAGACTGCAAAGCTCGTAAATCCCAGTTTTCTTTGGCAATGAAGGGTAATTACCTTCAGTGCGAATTTCATGAAATCAACGAATACCGTTCACCAAAGTCAAGCATCTTGCAAAAGACCCATCTCGGTGTCATTTATTATATATTTCCCCCTTTCCCCATTCACAGTTACGTATACAAATTAAAACATTTGGGCTAATGAGGACATTAAGATTTCTCTTGCTTATGTATGCCATGAACCTAAGCAGGGAAAGACAGCGTATTTGTAAACAGAAAACAACAATTGCCAAAGCTTGACTAAAATACAGAGAAAGAGAAAACGTTCATCTCACCCTTCGACATGTTTATTGCTCGTTTAACAACACCCCCCCACCCCCCCATTGACTGAAGCAGCAATATTCAGTGGGCACATCCAAATACGCTACACTCAGCAGTTAAATTATGGAAACTCCTTTTACCAGCTCCAGATAGAGGCTAATATCACAGCTCACAGACAAAAAAAAAAGCGAAGGAGAATAATGTTTGCAAACTCTATTGTATTTCCTTTTCTTATCTTGAATGCTTAAAGGAAGCTTTAGGATATAAGATATGCAAAGGTCTTGCTGAGACATTCGGAGCTCATGCAAAGCTTCATGTCTGCATTTAAATGGCAAGAGCTTCCGGCAAACAAACCTTTTTTTCCCCCTAGTTTAAGTCCTGCAGTAAAACAGAGTTTCAGCTTTCAGTAGCTGAGAACAGACCTCTTAGCAGGACGGAGCGTGCGAGGAGTGTCCAACTTTGGGAACTTCTGGACTTCAACCTCATGGCTGCCTGAGGAATTCTGGGAGTTGAAGTCCACAAGTCTCAAAGTTGGAGACACACACACACATACACACACACACGAGTTAAGAAATTTGATGGTAATGGGATCAAAGCACCAAATCAAATGAGTGGAACCAAATGAACAGATTGGGTAGAAAGCAGGAGAACTTCCAAGTCCAGGAGTTTTAAACAAAAGGCCTAGAGGCTGGATCCGACCTGTGGGGTGCTTAGATCTGGCCCACGGGCCCGCCCTGGAAACAGCGAAGGACCGTCCTGCAGTGCGTCTGCCAGCGAAAATGTAGCATGCAGCCCTCCCGGACTCTGTTTTGGGCCGCGACGGCCTCATGCAACCCTCCTTCAGTGAAAACGGAGCTGAGAGAGGCTGCGTGTGACCTTCCCAAGCTCTGTTTTTGGCTGCAACAACCTCCTGCAATGCTCTGCCAGCAAAAATGGAGCTTGTGAGGCAGAGGCACCGTGGGCCGGTCCTTTGTTGTTTCCAAGGCAACCCCATGGGCCAAATCTAAGCACCCGCATCCCACGGGCCAAATCCGGCCCCTGGGCCTTGAGTTTGACACCCCTGATCTAGAAAGTGAAAAGCCTTTCTTCCTGAATGCTGGCTTTTTTAAAAAAGGTTTCTCTGGCTGGCTGGGAACTATGGAAGTTGTAATCCCATGCATCTGGAGGTCACCATCTAGGAGTCAAACAGGTTGTGTACCATCTTTTTTTTTCCAATATACTTTTTTATTTTCCATTTTCATAACATACAATCGCATGTATACTATTACATAGCCAGTATCCTATTGTATTAAGTAGTAATTATATCAGTTCCTCTTGTCATCAACACCCACGAAGATAAAAACCCATTATTAGCTCTTCTGCTCTCCATACACCTCTTTCTTCTACCTCTCTCCTACATCCTTCCTTCCCTCCATCATCCTTTCCTACTCTACTTCCCCTTCCTTTCTCCTTCTCCTCTCTCTACATTCCACTCATCCTCCTCATCTTCCCCCCTTACCCTCTCTCCTATCCCTCTCTTCCCATCTTTCTTCTCTCTTCTGTTTCCCACTCTTCCTCTCATTGGTGTATTTCCACTTCTGAGCAAACTCCAATCTATGTTGATGGTATTTATGCTTCCATATCCATAGAAAGTTTTTATTTTCCATTTTCATAACATATAATCAGATGTATACTATTACATAGTCAAAATCATGTTGTATTATTAAGTACTTACATCAATTCATCTTACCATCAACTACCAAAGGGAAAAAAAGAAGAAAAACCCAGGTTGTGTACCATCTTAAAGTTCATCCAGAACAAGCCACAATTCAGGATTCTCTAAAAATCTGGCTTTATGTTAGTTCTGAATAGTTGTCATCTCTCTTTTATTTCCTTAAAAACTTGAACCATTTATCACAATCCCAGTTTAAATCATTTCCAAAGAAAGCTTGTTTCAAAACATCTCTTCCATTACCGAAAATACACTGAATTTTGTTGTTCCAATACCTGATCTCTACAAAGGAAACTCTATATCAGTACAAATCATAAATGTTATATTTTAGTTTTTATTCTCATGAATTCTAAATATACACTGAAGAAATACGAAACATCACAAGGCAATCAATTATGGACTCGAGTGAACTTTACTGGAAAATTTAAATTGCCACCCAAAACAGGTGATATCTTAGGATCAGAAACAAGGAAAGAGGACAAAAAGAAAAAGAAAAACTTGGATTTGTAAGTCACCAAGACAGAAGCTAGTTAGAGCCATAATGGAGAAGCTATGCCACGCATGCCACAGGTGGCACTCAGAGCCTTCTCTGCGGGCATACCAGCCATCACCCCAGACCAGCTCCACCATACATGCCCACGTGCCTACTGCTGGGATGTACGGGCACATGCAGGGGGTTGTATGCACGGGGGGCACTCCCATTGCATATTGGGGCCTTGTGCGGCATCCCCATGCCCCATTTTGACTTCCAGGTTGGTGCAGGAGGTTTTCCAGGCCCAAAACAGGGTGTGGCGAAAGCCTCCTGTACCAACCCGGAAGCAAATATTGGGCGAGGGGGGCGAGGCGCATGCACAGGGGTGGGGGAACATAGGGGAGCACGCATGCATGTGTGGGGGTCACACACGCATGTGCAGGGCACATGCAGGGAGGGTCACAAGCGCATGCACAGGGGGCGGGGCACACAGGGAGATTGTGCATGCATTGCAATATGGGCGTGGGCACGTGGGTGTGATACACATGCGCACGCTTTTGGCACCTTTTCAACGACAAAAAGTTAGCCATCACTGCAGGGGTGGGATCCTGCCAGTTCTAACTTCTTCTATAGAAGAGGTTCCAGAAATCTACAGTGCTGTTTAGAACCGGTTCCAGCTCCCCCCCCCCCCGCCCGTCCACACATCATCAAGATGAAGAACGAGAGGAGGAATTCTGGGAGTTGAAGTCCACAAGTCTTAAAGCTGTTTGAACACCCCTGGGGTGTTTTTCTAAAGGGTTAGGGGTGCAAGTGTCTTGTAACTTGACAGCTTTAAGACTTGCCTGCTTCAAATGCCAGAGTTCCTGAGCCAACATTTTGGTTGCTAAGCAAGAGCATTGTTAAGTGAGTCTCACCACATTTTACAAGTTGGCCACTCCCACTCAGTCACATGGCTGGCAAGCCACTCCCACAAAGCAGGCCACACCTACAGAAGAGGTTCTAAAAAAAATTGAAACCCACCACTGCATCGAGTTAGAGAAACAAGATGCTTCATATCCTTGAAACTGAATTTAAAAGTATTCCTTCTTCTAAAGATTTCACTAGGGACTTTACACCGGAGGAACAGATGCGTCCAGAATCCCGAAGAAATGAACTTTCTGAAGAGCACTGGGTTTTAATTTTAAAAAGCCAAGATTTGAAGAATGCTTCCTCTCCCTTATTTCTGAAAAGCATTCAGCTGAGTACCTATTTTCTTTTCATGGTCAAATATGGATAAATAATCCATGAAGCCAATGAGGCTTGAAAAACTGGCTTGATGTTCCACCGAGGCTGAGATGTTTTTAAAGACTGCCTTTTGTTGCTTTTCTCTTGCTCTCTCTCTCTTTATTTCTTTCTTTTTCCGCTTTTCATTGTACAACTGTAAACTGAGCCTGGTCTCCTAGGATAAATGCCAAAAGTAATTGAAATGGAGATTCTCATTTATGGGAACGCATCATTCATATTTATAAAGAGATCCTTGGAATTGTTCAATTGTCGTTCATTTCTATCTAGCAACCCTCAGGGCTGAAACAGGTACCAAATGATGGAGATGGAGGAGGAGAAGGAGGAGGAGAAGGAGGAGGAGGAGGAGGAGGAGGAGGAGGAGGAGGAGGAAGAGGAAGAGGAAGAGGAAGAGGAAGAGGAAGAGGAAGAGGAAGAGACTGCTTAGAAGAAGAGTAAGATCTTTATTACGGTCAAAGACCAGCAATATACATTTGTTGCTTAGAAGAAGAGAGATCGTTGGAGGGAAATAAATATTTTTAAATACCGTGGATTCTTTTTATTATATATCTTTTATCCTGGTGAGCGTATGATTCCTGGTGTTAAGGTATTATTAGGTTGCAGGGATGGGGTCATATAAAGGACAGAGATTAAATCCCCAGCCTAAATTATGGATTAAGTCCTCATCTTAAATCATCCTTGTAAACAACAAAGCTATTCCACAGCTCGGAAGGAGGTGTTTTTGCTTTGTGATCACTGCGGGAAGGATCCTCTTTTGAAACTACCCTGCAAAGCAATGCCTCTAAAAGAACAAAGGCAACCTGCATATCATTCCATCAGCCTGCTCCGGCACACATTCAATAGCAGAAGAGGCATCGGGCATGTCTTTTGTGGGGTTTCCAACAAATTAGTGAACATGCCAAAAGGATGTTCAGGGCATCACAGTAAGTGTAAAACAGGGGTCTCCAACTCCTGGGCTATGGACTGGCACTGGGCCACAGCCTACCAGAAACTGGGCCGCACAAGCAACATAAACCCTATCAGTGGTGGGTTTCAAAAATTGTTCGAACCTACTCTGTGGGTGTGGCCTCCTTTGTGGGAGTGGCTTGCCGCCCATGTGACCGGATGGGAGTGGCTTGCTGCCCACGTGACCAGATATGAAGATGCCAACGACACTTGTCAGAACCACCTTAAATTACCTCACACACAGCACTGGCATGCATAAGAATATGATGTAAACTTGTTTTTTAAAAGGCATCTTTGGTTTGCGTTAAAACAACTTCAACACACGCAATGTTCTGATTGCACCACAAACGCAGTAGTCATCCTTACCTTATCCAGAGGCACTGAGTTTTATAAATATGAGCATGATAGTGTAGAATAATCATATCCAAGGACCAGTGGTGGGTTTCAAAAAAGTTTGGAACCTCTTCTGTAGGTGTGGCCTGCTTTCCGGGTCCACTGGTGGAACCTCTTCTAACCGGTTCAGGAGATTTAACGAACCAGTTCTACCGAATAGGTGCGAACTGGTAGGAACCCACCTCTGAACCCTATCCACATACGTGCAGGCAGCATGCAAAACCACATCCCCCACCCCTGCGAACACACCACTCCTTGGTCATGGCCGGTTCGGGGGGGGGGGGGGAATGGCAGGCCAAGTTACTACCTACTCGGCCAAATTGGGCCGAACCAGTAGGAAACCCACCTCTGGTTTCTCCCCTATAAAGCACTTCGCCTTCCAACCACAGTCCGCTTTCTCCATCATCATGGAGTTTCTTCTAGCTGCTATAATTAAGCAAACACTTCAGCTAATATTGACACATCTGTTAAAATGCCTGTCAACTTTTGAAAGAAATGAACCTGCAATGGAGCCGTAAGTGTTCTCCAAACCAAATTATTAAAACATGCAGTACAGTCTGCATGTGCTTCAGTTCCCTGTTTGATTTACGATCAACGACTGGTTCACTCGACAATATTAAACCCTAATCCTAATCCTAAAAAAGAACACAATAGCCAGGCACGCCAAATGTTTTGCACTTCAACTAGTATCACTTAATGCCAGTGGTGGGATTCAGCCGGTTGACACCTATTTGGGAGAACCGGTTGTTAACTTTCTAAGCAGTTTGGAGAACCAGTTAGCAATAGCAGTTAGCAATAGCAGTTATATACCGCTTCATAGGGCTTTCAGCCCTCTCTAAGCAGTTTACAGAGTCAGCATATCGCCCCCACAGTCTGGGTCCTCATTTCACCCATCTCGGAAGGATGGAAGGCTGAGTCAACCTTGAGCCGGTGAGATTAGAACCGCTGAACTGCAGATAACAGTCAGCTGAAGTGGCCTGCAGTACTGCACCCTAAACATTGCGCCACCTCGGCTCCAGTTTTTGGAAGAAATCACATTTTGTTTTTCCCCATTTTACAGGGCTAATCCTGTAAGGAAGGCAGGAAGGAAACACTCTGGTGTTGTTTCTAGCCTAATCTTTATTGCCCTGCTTACAGAAACTGCCTCTCCAGTTAACCCTTATTACATTGTAACAGCTAAGGCGAAGCGCCCATCGACCAGAGTGACATTGAGTTGGCCATGACCTCCCAGTCACATGACCACCAAGCCATACCTGCCCAGCTGGTCATTAAGGCAGAGAACCAGTTGTTAAATTATTTGAATCTCACCACTAACTTAACCTGATAGTGTTGTTCTCTCTGCATTTGTACACAATTACTAAATTGGTACAAAACTGTAACCAACACAACAAACAACCCACCACTCCCCTCTAGACTAGATTAGGATGCTGGGTAGACCCAGTTGCTGTTAAACCCCAATTTTTAAGCCCAATTTACCGGACAAGCCATTCTATCTTGATTTGAACATGATGCCAACTAGAAGAGCTGAATTTGTACATCATGCTCGGCTCAAAACAAACAAATGAAGGTTTGGCGTATTGCGATATGTCCACGGTCAATGTCATTCTACGCTATTGCTTATTAACTCATCTTCCAAAAAGTGCCTGAAAAGATTGTGTGTAGGTCATCTAGCAAGAAGTCCAGACATAATGGGACCCCATCTGCTGTTTCTATCATCTATCTCTGACCCGGAGCTGCTTCAGAAGATAGTTCCAATCGATCAAAATTATATACACTCAGTTCCCAAGAAATGAAGTAGGCTATCCATTGGATCCTCAGAATCTGAGTTCGGAACCACAAAGCAACTTAAAAGCAGTAATGCTTTTTGCATTGCTTTTCTTTCTCTTTCAAAGATCTTGGGTTTCTTTTAAAAAAATGCATCCCATTTCTGAACCCTTTTGTTATACAACATATTCCTTGGCATCACTGCCTGCTTTGTAGCACATCACTATAAGGTAATTAAAGTAAGGGACAAGGGACAGAAGGCTCAACATTAAGAAAACTAAGATCATGGCATCAATTCCTGGCAAATAGATGGGGAAGAAATGGAGGTAGTGACAGATTTTATTTTCCTAAGTTCCAAGATCACTGCAGATGGGGATTGCAGCCAATTAAAGGAGGCTTGCTCCTGGGGAGGAAAGCTATGGCAAATCCAGACAGCATACTAAAAAGCAGAGACCTCATCCTGCCAACAAAAGAGCATATAGTCAAGGCGATGGTTTTCCCAACTGCAATGTATGGCTGTGAAAGTTGGACCATAAGAAAGCCTAGGAAAGAATGGAGGCCTTTGAACCCTGGCGCTGGAGAAGACTCCTGGGAGTTCCTTGGACTGCAAGGTGATCCAACTGGTGAGTCCTAGAGGAGATCAACCCTGACTGCTCTTTAGAAGGCCAGATCCTGAAGAGAAACTCAAATACTTTGGCCATCTAATGTGATGGAAGGACTCACTGGAGAAGAGCCTAATGCTGGGTACTCAACTCCTTTGAAACTCATCAAATTTTGATGTGAAAATGTTGTCCCGATACTCATTGTTTGTTTGGTACTCAATGCACAAGTTACAACCTGTCAGTATCCGCTGCCTTGCGACTCACTACATTATTCCTTATGGGGGGGGGATTTGTTTGGTAGTCATCATTTTTTAAACTCGTCATGCCTCCCAGAATCAATTAACAATGAGGTACCACTGAACGGTGAATGGGCTTTTATGCTGAAGCAGTCTTTTTGGAGGCCATTCCAGGAGAGATGCTTGGACTTTGAAAAGGATTCTTGTGGATAACAAGAGCAATTTCTGTCACAGCAGGAAAAAATTAAGAGGGAAAATCTATAGCCTAGATTGTGTATGTGCTGGGAAGCATCCCTGGAGCATTTTAATACAGTAGACATGAGAATGGACTCATGGCATAACTATGTCTAGAGGGGACAACATCTGTGAGAGAGGAGTCAATTCTTTTCTTATTTAGTCCTACAGATTTAGTAATGATGTTGACATGTACTAATCCTTAATGTGGATATCTTACTTGTGGCTTAGACTAAGGTTGTGTTATAAATGGGATTCATAATATGCATTAACCATGGTCTACTGAATAAACCATAGTAGTTGGTTTCAGGTATAGCACTAAGTCATAGAGCAAGTTCATTTATTTCTCAAGATTTTAAATCACACTCCATTAATTTCAAAGGAATCTCATAGACAAATGCAAAGGAAAAGAAAGGAACCTCCAGCCAATAAAATCGTACAAAAGTCCTAAACAAAAATTAACATCATAACAAGGTGCAAACATGAAATACCTAAAGCTATAAGTCATACAATTCAACCATGGCAATGACTGAACTCTGAGATTATGCCAAGAGAGGAAAATAAATGCAAAGCAACAAGTCCCAAAGGTGATTTTAAAAGGCAACTGGATATCTCTTTGTTTTTGGCTTGAAGATGTTTTGCTTCTCATCCAAGGAGGAGGAGGAAGAGGAGGAAGAATAAGAAGAGGAGGAGGAGGAGGGGAGGAGGAAGAGAAGGAATAAGAAGAAGAGGAGGAGGAGGAGGAGGAAGAAGAAGAAGAAGAGGAGGAGGGGGGAGGAGGAGGAGGAAGAAGAAGAGGAGGAGGAGGAGGAGAGGAGGAGGAGAAAGAAGAAGAAGAGGAGGAGAAATAAGAAGAGAAGGAGGAGGAGAGGAGGAGGAGGAGAAGGAGAAGGAAGAGGAAGAGGAAGAGGAAGAAGAAGAAGAAGAAGAAGAAGAAGAAGAAGAAGGTGAGGAGGGGGAGGAAGAGGAGGAAGAAGAAGTAGAGGAGGAGGAGGAGGAAGAGGAGAAAGAAGAAGAAGAGGAGGAGGGGAGGAGGAGGAGGAAGAGAAGGAATAAGAAGAAGAGGAGGAGGAAGAAGAAGAAGAAGAGGAGGAGGAGGCGGAGGAGGAGAGGAGGAGAAGGAAGAAGAAGAGGAGGAGGAGGAAGAAGAAGAGGAGGAGAAGGAGGAGGAGAGGAGGAGAAGGAGGAGGAGAGGAGGAGGAGGAGGAGAAGGAAGAAGAGGAGGAGAAGGAGGAGGAGGAGGAGGAGGAGAAGGAAGAAGAAGAAGAAGAAGAAGAAGAAGAAGAAGAAGAAGAAGAAGAAAAGAAGAAGAAGAAGAAGAAGAAGAAGAAGAAGAAGAAGAAGAAGAAAACAACAGCTGCTGCTCCTTGGATGAGAAGTGAAATGTCTTCAAGTAAAAACAAAGACAGTTCAGTTGCCTTTTGAAAAAGCACCTTTGGGACAACCATGACCTGGATGACTGAGTCCCCCCCAGAGACACTACACCAGCTAAGCTTAACACTTAGCTTGTTAAGGTGCTGAGGAGGGACAAGTAGAAATGTGACCTAACTCAACCACAGCCATTTTCTGCAGCTGCTGATGGAATAATTTCCTTTACCCATTCAACTAGGAATTTCACAGTGAATGAATCCTTCCGGGATGCCTTTGCAAAGTTGACATGGTCCTCCCTAGTCACTGGCTTCCAGTTGCTTAACATTTGTCTTCCGTACCCCATCACAATGACAAGTTTTTGTTGTTGGTGTTCTTAGTACTTTCTGGTAGAGTTAAGACATTTGTTAGCAACTCTGAGAAGTCACTGCAAGAGATGGGAGGGGGTTGAAGGGGGAGGAAAACCTTATAATTTATACTAAGGTCAATGTTTGTGTTTCTTTCGTGATAAACTTTCAGAAAAAAATACTCAGGAAATGGATGGTCTGCTAATTAAGTAAGCCAATTCCTATAAATATTTGTCTGTCTGCATGCTTAAAATCAAACTGAAAGAATTAAAGAGATGAAGTTGTTTTATACAGAGAACAGGCTGTTTAGGAAATAAGAGCATCGTTTGGATAAACAGGTTATTTTCAGCTATTAAAATAGATGTTTAAAAATCTTTTGCAGCCTGTATGCTGAATATTTTTCAGGAAGTGTCTTCCGGTTACACAGACACAGAATGCTGCAACCAACATTTATCAAAATGCATTTATCTAATCACACAGCCATTCAAATATTGTCCTTTTCTTGCTCAAGTTATAAAAATATCATCTTGCAGAATTATTTTTTCTCAGAGGGTTTTTCTTTTTTGAGGGCTGGGGGTATATTTTCTTACCCTGGCTCAGATGAGTCTAGAGTGGTGTTTTTTCACACTTTTAAGACATGTGGATTTCAGCTCCCAGAATTTTCCAGCCAACAGTTACCAAGGAATTCTTGGAGATGAAGTCCACACAATTTAAAATTGCCAAGTTTTGGGGGGAAAACACTGCTCTAGAGCACCGAAAAGGAGTTAAAGTAGTAGCCAAACTGGCAATTGAGAAGATCGTCATTAATAAGGCTGAGACCCAATTCTGAAAAACCTCTAGAGAAGAGCCAGATTTACATGTGATACTAAGCCAAAACCAACAAACCGCATGTTAATTCAGCACCCGTTCTGGGCTGCGTAACTCTGGAAGATCTCAAAATGGTAATAAAGAATAAAAAAATATTCACTTCCCTGCCTTGGTGGTCATCTGGATTCCAGGATCCAGATCTAAAAACCCTTTTCCACATGTTGCTTTGAACCCAGCTGGTTTTCCATTAACCTACAGAAATTCAGTTAAAGGTCTCCCCACCCACCCAAAATCTGGTCTGGTTGCAGAGGTGGCATTCAGCAGGTTCTGACCAGTTCTGGAGAACCGGTAGCGGAAATTTTGAGTAGTTTGGAGAACCGGCAAATACTAGCTCTGGCTGGCCGTGCCCCCATTTATTCTCTGCCTCCCGAGTCCCAGCTAATTGGGAGGGAATGGGGATTTTGCAGTAACCTTCCCCTGGAGTGGGTTGGGAAAGGAGAGTTTACAGTATCCTTCCCCTGCCACGCCAGAGGTGGGTTACGACCAGTACGCATCTGGTACCATTCCAGTACAATGCTCCAGAGGGCCTGCCTGCCTGCCCATGCTCCTTACTGGTATTTGAGCTCTTCAGGGCTTCCACGCACACCCACGGAGCGTACGGCACCTACGCAACACTCCTCCACCACGCAGTTGGAGCATCGTGGAGGCGTTGCGGAGTGTCACAGGCGGTAAGGTAATGCTGCACGTGTTCATGTGGTGGACGCCTGGTTCCGTTGCTCTGTACCAGTTGCAACGGGATCTGGAACCCACCACTGTGCCACGCCCACCAAGCCATGGCCACAGAACCGGTAGTAAAAAAAATTGAATCCCACCAGTATCTGGTTGACGAAAATCTCCTTGTCAACTCATAAGTACCAAGAAGTCATTTACAAATCAGGATTTGATTTTCTGCATTTCAGTTCCATCTCACAATATTCGGCAATAAAAAGGAGCGGGAGACCACATGATTTATAAAGCTCCCACTAATTGAGAGCACCAGCAACAAAAGGCTTTTTAAAAAAAAAAAAAATCTCAAACTCTAGCCAACAAGCAATAAAGCTAGACATAGTTCTCACAACACACTAGACGGTACACCAGACTAAGTTAAAACAGGATGGTTCATTTGTGCTTCTGTAGGCTATGAAAACCCAGCCATGGTCTCAGGACATGATATAAAGGATGGGCCTCCAACCTTTTGGCTTGCCTGGGCTGCATTGAGTGAAGAGGAATTATCTTGGCCTCATATAAAATACACCCGGGTGGACGGGTGGGTAGGTAGGTAGGTAGGTAGGTAAGTAAGTAGACAGACAGACAGACATGGGAGGGAGGGAGGGAGGGAGGGAGGGAGGGAGGGAGGGAGGGAGAGAGAGAGAGAGAGAGAGAGAGAGAGAGAGAGAGAGAGAGAGAGAGAGAGAGAGAGAGAGATGGGTAGGTAGGTAGGTAGTTAAGTAGATGGACAGACAGAGGTGGGTGGGTGGGTGGGTGGGTGGGTGGGTGGGTGGATGGATGGATGGATGGATGGATGGATGGATGGATTGACAGTCAACCTCTACTGAGATTGCCAAGAAAACTGCAAATTGACTCGAAGTTACCCCACAAACACACACTTCAAAAACGCAAGTCAACTCTCCAATTATTTGCCATGGGTTATGGGAAGACTTTGCCCGTCACTCCCTGTTTAAGGATAATCATAACTTTGAAAGGTTCCAAGGCTGAACATTCATTCACTTAATAATGGATATATGCATAGTTCTGGTGCCCTCAAACCCATGCCTTGGCCCATTCCTTTCACCCTGCCTCTTTAAGGGCTCAATTAATGGCTTTTAATGGAGCTTTACTCCCAGACGCAGGAATTAGGAAGTTTGGGGCAGAGCAGCAGCCAAAGACAGCAATAAAATAGTTACAAGGAGTTTAGAAGGTTTTCCTCAACTGAATTTTCCATCAGCATCCTGCAGGCATCTGAGAATGACCTCATAGGCTGGGAATAAGGCATATGAATCAGGCTCACAGCGACTGAATTTATATTAGGGGAGACAAGATTCTGCCACAGGATGAGCCTTCCCAATATTTAGGTAAGCCGAATGTAGAACATGACGTCATCTTGGCAACGCACTGGCCAACAATCCGGACTACAGCCAACATCATGAAATTGGGGCAGAAGCAGGGGTGGGCAGCTGGGGATATGCAGGGGTTTGGAGAACTCCCAAATCCCACTACTGGCTGGCCATGCCCGCCCCGCCCCTCCCAGGAGTCCCCACACGGCCCGTTTTGGACTGCAGGTAAGTGCAGGGCACGCACAGAGGCTCCGGGAGGGCGAAAAACGGACCTATCGGAAGTGCGCAAAGAAGGCGTGTGCCAGCCACCTGGTCTTCAGGTTTCCAGTGCTCCAGCGTGCACGATGACCAGCTGGCCGGCCTGCAGGCGCCCGCTGGAAACCAGAAGATCAGCTGGCGACGGAGGGTGTGTCCACAGAGAGGGCTCTACGTGCCACCTCTGGCACGCATGCCACAGGTTCGCCATCATGGCCCGATAGTATATGGACTCAATTACTGAGCCCGGGTCTCTTCTCTAGACATTCAGAGCCCCAGTGATGTCACACTGCATTTGTCTAGGCAAGCCTGTTGAAGATGCTATCCTGCCAGATGGGTTGTTGCTTCCATCACTCTTAACCAGCAACAGTGCCTCTGAAAGACACACACACACACACACACACACACACACACACACACACACACACACCAGTGATGAAATTTAAAAAAAATTACTACTGGTTCTGTGGGTGTGGCTTGGTGGGTGTGACAAGGGAAGGATAATGCAAAATCTCCATCCCCACCCCACTCTGGGGCCAGGCAGAGGTGGCATTTGCAGGTTCTCTGAACTAATCAAAATTTCTCCTACCGATTCTCCGAATTACTCAAAATTTCTCCTACCGGTTCTCCAAACTACTCAAAATTTCTGCTACCGGTTCTCCAAATTACTCAAAATTTCTGCTACCAGTTCTCCAAACTACTCAAAACTTCTGCTACCGGTTCTCCGAACTACTCAACATTTCTGCTACCGGTTCGCCAAACTACTCAAAATTTCCGCTACCGGTTCTCCAAACTACTCAAAATTTCCGCTACCGGTTCTCCAAACTACTCAAACATTTCCGCTACCGGTTCTCCAAACTACTCAACATTTCCACTACCGGTTCTCCAAACTACTCAACATTTCCGCTACCGGTTCTCCAAACTACTCAAAATTTCCGCTACCGGTTCTCCAAACTACTCAACATTTCCGCTACCGGTTCTCCAAACTATTCAAAATTTCTGCTACAGGTTCTCCAGAACCTGTCAAACCCTGCTGGATTTCACCCCTGACACACCCCCTTGTTAAAAAAAAGTACCTCTTCCATAATGTCACAGCTTCAGAATTCATGATCTCCTCAAGTAACCCACCTACCCAGATCCTGTAGCACATGTGGACATCCTCCACACCCCCAAGACGCGTGGTTTTATTTTATATTTTTGTACCACTAGGGCCGTGAAAACAATAGGCTCAACACACCCTTCTTCTATGGAACCCTACCGCCCCACCACCACCACCACCCCACAAAAGTGTAAAAGGATGGATGCTTTCCCCATGCCCTCTTCTGATGTATCACTCCCAACACCAGCCACACACACACCCTGCAGGCTTCCAGAGTCCTAAAAACAGGGGAGGGAGAGTATAACATGGGACCCCGGGTGGAAAGATCACTGGGTGGGAAAAGATAAGCCAAGTGACCTTCTACTACAGGAAGGGAGGGGGGTGTCTCCTGGAACTCAAGAACAGCCCCTATTTCCATTCCTCCCCACCCACCCATCAAGACCACTCCTTCCCAGCTTTTTTCCCATGAGGGAGCCATGGCTCTCTCTAGATAGGGGAGTGGGCTGTTCTTTAACCACTCTGGAAGAGAAATCGCAATAGGGAAGGCAATCTTTCTTTTATTACTTTTACTTTGTTTCTGCTGGATGAGAGGGAGCTGCGCCCAAAAAGACTGGAGACAGCAAAGCAGGGAGGATTACGGGGGCACTCCCACCCACCCACCCCACGACTCAACCCTCCCTGTGTATTTTCCCTGAAGACTTGACCCACTGAGGTGACGAGCAAATATCATTCTGTGTATAATCCTATACATAATCCTTCCTCTGTTTACCCCCCCCCCACACACACACACACACTCACAAGACACCCAGTGCTACATAGCAAAGCAAGAAGGGAAGAAGAGGAGGGGGGAGAGAAATGCCCCCCTTCTGTGCAAACCCATCGACCTTCAAATGACGTCACTGCTCACCTTTCTCCCCCCCCACCTCCCACCTTCTCCCCTCCCAAACGAAAGGGGAGTTTGTAGTAGGTCAGAGGAAAAAAGAGCTGAGCGCGGAAGATTCGCAGGTGACCTTTGGCGTGGGACTCAAGCTGCGCGATCGAATTGGGGCGGGGGGGGAGGGGAGATAATACCTTCTCCCCGCCTTTCCATAAAGACTTTTTTTTGCAACTAGAGCTTACAAACCAGGACATCTGCCGCCCCAGCGAAGGAAAGAGGAGGGGTTGTCTTTAATTCTCCAACAAAGCTGCAATCTTCAGCATGCTGAGCTGGGGACGTACAACGATGGAGACCCCTCCCCACTTCGCCCACCCACCCACCCACCCACCCACCCACCACCCACCCACCCACCCACCCACCCACCCACCCACCCACCCATCTATCTATCTATCTATCTATCTATCTATCTATCTATCTATCTATCTATCTATCTATCTACTACTAAACCCATCCACTCAAGGAAGACAGGGACTCCCTTGACTTGCTTCGGAGCGGGTTCGGTCCCCTCCAGCAAGCCGACCTCATCCTCTTCTCGGGTGCAGCAGGAGAGGGATGTAACCCCCCCCCCAAAAAAGGGGGCGTGTGAGGCACTGGCTAATCCTGCCAAATCACGCGCGCCCACTACTCACCCCCCCATACTGCAAACGCCGGCAGCTGCTGCTCATTCAGACCCCCCCTCTTCCTCCCCATCTGCCCCCCCTCCTCCCGCAAGCCACACACACACACACACACACACACACGCCCTCCGCCCCAAAAGAGAGAGGGATGCTCCTTAAGCAGAGGAGCCGTTGAGACCCGACTCCGGGGTAGCCATCCAGACCCACCCACCCATCCCTCTCTTGGCAGCCCAAATGCCTAGAGGGGTCCTCGCCTCCCCCGCCCCAATTCAGCAGAACTGCCTTGGGAACCCTCGCTACCCCTATATTGGCTTCTTTGAAAAAGCGCCCCCAAACCCGTGAGCTCAGGGAAGTCGGGGGTCTCGCATTAGAGCGAGCCCCCCTCCTCGCTTTAGCATCCCCTCCTCTTTTTAAAAAAGCCTGAAGGCATGAGAAAAGCACCCCCTCCTCTCTTTTGCCCCGACCACCCACGGAAGACGCGAGGGAGCCTGGCAGAGAAGACGGGTTTAAGAGGAGACACCCCCCCCCCCAAAGCTCGCCCGACCCGGGATGCCCTGAAGGAGCAGCCAATGTGTCACTTACCCGGGCGACGTGGCCGGCCAGGAGCAGGAGGAGCAGAAGCGGCGGCGGCGGCAGCCCTGCCTGGCCGCGGGGCCTCGACGGCTGCAGCCGAGGCATGTTGGATTCCGGCTGGACGAGGAGGAGGAAAGCACGGCCGATCCGGCTGCCCCCCGCGCGGCTGCAGTCCGGAGGGACGGAGAGGGGAGGGGAGGGACGGGGGAGGAGCGGGAGGGGGGCAAGTGCCTTTCCTTTGTTTCCGATGCAACTAGAAACCCGGAGCAACGCAGGAAGGAGGAGAGCCGGGAGGGCTGCGAAGAGGCACCCGCCAAGAGGCAACGGGAGAGATGCAACCGATTGGGAGGGGCGGAGGCCGGCCCGAGCTGCAAGGATGGCCGCTGTGGGACGCCTCCTCCCTCCGGCTCCAGCCCAGAGTCGCCCGCGGCCGCCGGGACCGTAACAATCAGAGCGCGCCCCGCTCCTTCCCCCGCTCAGGAAACGTGCGCTCCTGATCCGTTTCCATTCGCTCAGCGGCTGGGAGGAGGCAGGAGGGGGGAGAGAGAGAGAGACGGAGAGGCTTGCGGGCGCCCTCTAGCGCCGGTTCGGGCACCCCACCCACCTCCCAGCGTGATGCCCGGCCCAGTAAACTCGGCATCATCTGCCGTTTGCGGTGGCGAAAATCCAGGGGTGAAATTCAGCAGGTTCTGCCAGGTTTGGAGAACCGGTAGCGGAAATTTGGAGTAGTTCAGAGAACCGGCAAATACCACTTCCAGTTGGCCCCAGAGTGGGATGGGAATGGCAATATATTAGTATCCTTCCTCTGCCACGCCCACCAACCCACGCCCACAGAACCGGTAGTAAAAAAAAATGAATTTCACCACTGCAAAAATCCAAAGACAAAAGCCCTCATTTCTCATTCCTCCCAGTTTGGTGTGGTTTAGGAGGAATCCTTGACTTACGACCACGAGCGAGCCCAGCGTTTCTGTTGCTGAGCGAGACGTTTGTTCAGTGGGTTTTGCCCCGTTTGATAAAAGTGATCCCTTGAATCACTGCATGGGTTGTTGAGTTAGTGACAGTGTCGTTAAATGAATCGGGCTTTCCCCGCTGACTTGAGTTGTCAGAAGGTCAGGACACTGCAATCGTCAAAAATATAGAATGACAGAGTTGGGAGGGACCTTGGAGGTCTTCTAGTCCAACCCCCTGCTTAGGCAGGAAACCCTACCCCACTTCAGGCAAATGGTTATCCAGTAGGAATCAGTTGCGTGATCAAAATTCAGATCCTTGGCAACTGATTCATATTTATGACGAAGGCAGTGTCCCAACCATCTGACCGATGCTGCAGTGTTTTTAAGTGTGAAAAATGGTCCCTCAGACTTATTTTTCCCCATGCCGTTATAACTTTGAAGGGTTACTAAATGAAGGATTGTAAGTCGAGGACTACCTATATTGGAATAGATTTGAAGATGCCAAGGGGTGAAGAGGAGACTTCCTGCTTCAGCTCTTCAGATCCACGTATCCCTTTGGGGAATTGAGCACTACAAATAGAACCATGTTCGTTCAACTTCCGGGATTGATATTTGCCAGGAAGGTAGTGTTTTTCCAACATTGAGGTCTACAAATACTTTAAAGCAGGGGTGTCAAACTCAAGGCCCAGGGGCCAGATCTGGCCTGCGGAGTGCTTAGATCTGGCCCTTGGGGCCACCCTGGAAACAGAAAAGGGCTGGCCTATGATGCTTCTGCCAGCAAAAATGGAGCTCACCCTCCGAGCTCCGTTTTAGGTTTAGGTTTCGTTTAGGTTTCGTTTTATTCCCAGCGGGACTCAGGGCGGCGCACAAACCCAAGGGGGGAAAGGGAAACACAAAAAGTACAAATACAAGCATTTAAAAATAACCAACAGCCACACAGATCAAGAGGGGAAGGGAACTCATCAACCCCAGGCCTGCCGACACAGCCAGGTTTTAACGGCTTTTCGGAAGGCCTGGAGAGAGGTGAGCGTCCGAATCTCTGCGGGGAGTTTGTTCCAAAGGGCCGGAGCTGCCACAGAGAAGGCCCTCCCCCGGGTGGTAGCCAGATGGCATTGGCTGGTAGACGGAACCCGGAGGAGGCCAGCCCTGTGTGATCTAATGGGTCTTTGGGAGGTAATTGGCAGCAGGCGGTCTCTCAAGTACCCAGGTCCAATACCATGAAGGGCTTTCACTGGCAGGGCTTTTTCGGCCGTCGGAGCCTAAAACGGAGCGCAGGAGCCCATTTTTGCTTGCAGAGTGCTTGGCCCACCACAGGCGTCCTTGACACGAGTGTCGTCGAACTGGCCATGCCCACCTCTGGCCATGCCCTACCCAGCCCCTCAAGGTCAAACACAACACTGATGCGGCCCTCAATGAAATTGAGTTGGACCCCCTTGTTTTAATACCTGCTTCTAATTCACAGAAGGGCTTTTGCAATCGTGTCACTATGTCCCAGGAATTAGAGATGGTGGAGGAAGGGAGGAAGCTGGCCATTTGGAGACCCAATTCTTGCTGTTTTTTAATGCCGGAATGGTGGAAACGATGACCGGTGGAACTGATTCTAGAATCGAAGAGGAAGACACCCCCATCATTCATGATCCTAATCTCATCTCCTTTCTTCTTACAGCTTTTAAGTGGGTTGACTACCGATGGAGCTCGTCCTGAGAAGAAAAAGCTCCGTGGTCTTTATTCCCAAGCAGGTTCATGGAGCGGGACTGGATGCCGGTTCAATCTGTACCAAACGGGGGCTTGAAGAAGTCCTAGCTGCTTCTCCTTCTCTTTGGAAGAACTAACAGGCTTAACGGCTATTGGTAGACTCTGTTTTGGGGAGAAGGAACTGGATGCCTTGGGATTCGTTTCCTTCCTGTCTGTCTTGGTCTGGCAACCGCCAGGCGGAATGGACGCTAACGGAGTCTTTAAGAGTGGGGTAGAAGTGACTGGCAGTTCCTCCCAGTTAGTTTTATGAAGTGGACCCAAGTGCCTCCCTCCATACACTTCACTGTTCTTAGGTTCCTTAAGTGGTAACAGAATCTGCTTTGACTGGGAGGAATGGAAACACTGCTCGGGGTGAGAGTCTCTCTCATTCATCTTTTCGGGTGTAGAAGCTGGAATGGCAACAGACGGAGACTGTATTATAAACGAAGAACCCAACAATGGTTCCAGGACAGGCTGCTCCCAAGTGGACTCGTGAAGAGGGCCTGGATACCTTCCCTTCCCCTTCTTAGAACTTCCAGGCTGATTTATATTGGACGAGCTTTGTCCTGGAAGAGGGACAGGTCCAGAGGTCTTTGGGTCCATCTCATATAATGATTTGGGCTCTTCCTCCTCTCCTTTCTGATAGCCGGAGGTTGATATAAGCACTGGGGGGAAAGCATCTGGAAGGGAGGCAGTCAAGAGTGGTTGCTCCCAGATTTGTTCATGGAGAGGACCCGGATAATTTCCTTTCTTCTTCTTCTTCTTCGAGTTTTCTTCTTTTCCTGAGGAATCCGGTGGCTTTTGGCCCAGGCCAGAAGTTACTGACTTTTGCTCCTTTTGACAGATGCAAGGAGGGATAAAAATGGGTGACACCAGTTCTGGAGATGAAGCATCTGATGGTTGGTTGCAGACATGAAGAGGACTTATCTGTTTGTTCATCCAATCCTGACATCTCTGCTGGGCCATGACTCCTGGAGTCCATTCTGGACTGGGGAAGTCCAAAGGGACTTCAGGAAGTTGCTGTTCCCAAACAACTTCATGGAGAGGGCCTGGCTCTTTAGCAATCCGTGTTGGATTCCCACGGGGTGGAACGATTACTGAAGGGACATGTTCTAGGGAGTTAGAATCCAACGATGGTTTCTCCCAGACAGGTTCATGAAGAGCCCCCAAATTTCTATTCATCCCCTGCCAAGAGCTTCCCAAAAAGAATTGACTGCAGGTGGCATCAAATGAAGATGGATGAGTCCTCCTAATAATGTATAGCTAGGTCTTCAGCAGCCTTCATCTCTCTTTTTCTTCTCCATTCTTGCAACTCAGCTATGGAATCATCTCAGCTGTGGAATAATCTTCTAACAGGCAGAGTGTGTGTGTGTGTGTGTGTGTGTGTGTGTGTGTGTGTGTGTGTGTGTGTGTGTGTGTGTCCTTCAAATGGTTACATAGTGTGAGCAGTGTGATTAGTGCAGTTTGGACACCTCTAGGTGGCTTTTTTTTGTTGGTCCTGGTTTTATTGTTGCATGGGAAGGTGTGTCATCCTTGGGATGAAGGCCTTTGTTATGATGACCAATGAGAAGAAATTACAGCACATCTAGGAAACTAAGAAGCTAATAGATCCTGGATGATCATCATTTTCTGTTCTGAAACCCCCCCCCCCCCCGCTTCGCTAATGCACAAACGACAGTCAGACAAGGCTTGTAAAAGAATGTCCTTTATCAGTCCAGGCTCAAGCTGGCTGCGAACTCAAAATAAATGTAGATAAAGTCTCTGGCAAAAAGTTACACAGCAAATGCAAACATAAACTCTTACAGCAAACCAGGTTTACAGAAAGCAAATCACTTATCCAAGTGCCTCTTTGAATCACGAAACTGAACTCACGAACAAACCACGACAAACCACGAACGACGTTGACTTCTGCCACAAAGGCGCAGCAGCATCCATCTTTTATCTGCAGAAGATGACCCTAATGAGCAACAGCTGCTCATTATTCCTGCATCCCGACGCAACTCACAGCAAGCTTCTGCTGAGTCACAACAATTTTCCTTGACTTCCTTCCATGATAACTATCTCTGGTGTGTGTGTGTGTGTGTGTGTGTGTGTGTGTGTGTGTGTGTGTGTGTGTTGTGTTCCTGAACCTATTTCATATAGTTGACATTTGTTTCTAATCCATGGTAAGATGCACTGTTTCTCCTAGAACTGGTAGTATATAGATCCCTTCTGCAAAGGGGTACCTCAGAACAAGGAAAGGGGTACATAGCTCCTTCTGTTGACAGTGGTCATAGGTGCACATTAAACATGCGAGGTACACACATGCATTTAGCCAGAAGCTATGTTGAACCATTGAACTTTGCATCCTTTCTATTAGCTTTACCTTTGAAGCACTTAACCTCAGGGGTGTCAAGTTTAATTTCATTGAGGGCCGCATTAGGGCTGTGGTTGACCTCCGGGCCCAGGTGGGTGTGGCAGACTGGGTGGGTGTGGCCAACTGGGCGGACGTGACCAGCTTGGCACCACTCCCCAAACTGCTCTTTGCATTGGGTAGACTAAGCAACGCAGGTTGGCCCCTTACATTTTCCCAGGTTGTATCCTACGGGCTGGATACAACCACATCACAGGCCGGATCTGGTCCGCAGGCCCTGGATTTGACACCTCTGACTTACATACCATATTTTTCAGAGTATAAGACGCACCTTTTTCCCTCAAAAAAGAGGGTGAAAATCTGGGCGCATCTTATACACTGAATACAGCATTTTTGGCCTACCGAAACCTCCCCCCCTTTTGCAAAAATGGATGTGCAGAGAGTTTGAAAGGCTTGCAAAGTGCTCCTGAGGGCTGGGGAACACAAAAAAGGCATTTTTGGGGGGACCCCAGCCCCCAGAGCATTCTACAAGCCTCCCAAAGCCATCGCATGCCCTTTTTTCCCCAAAAAAACCGTCCATTTTTTGCAAAAAATGGACCATATTTTGCTCATTTTGGGGGGGGGGCAGCCCCCAGGAGCACTCTAAGAACCTCCCAAAGCTCTGCATGTCCCCCCCCCTTTGTTTTGCAAAAAAAACGAGACATGCAGAGGGTTTGAGAGGCCTGCAGAGTGTAAAAATGTTTTTTTTTTAAATTTACCTCTTCAAAATCATGGTGCGTCTTATACTCCGGTGCATCTTATAGTCTGAAAAATATTAGTTTAGTTTAGTTAGTTAGTTTATTTGTCTTGTATGCCGCCCACTCCCGAAGGACTCCGGGCGGCTCACAATAGACAAGGGAAGGGGGGTAAATAGACAAAGACAACACTTTAAAAAACGCAACATTCACAGTTTCTGTGGGGCTGGATGTTTCACAAGCCCCCCGGCCTGCTGGAGCAGCCAGGACTTGGTGGCTTTGCAGAAGGCCGGGAGGGTAGTAAGGGTCTGGATCTCCACGGGGAGGTCATTCCAGAGGGCTGGAGCTGCAACAGAGAAGGCTCTCCCCCGGGGAGTCGCCAGCCGACATTGGCTGGCAGATGGAATCCGGAGGAGACCTAATCTATGAGATCTAATCGGTCTATGGGAGGTAATCGGCAGGAGGCGGTCTCTCAGGTACCCAGGTCCGATGCCATGTAGGGCTTTATAGGTAAGGATATGGTAGTTAATGCAATGACCTCCATCAGAATGGTTTGCAAGCCAATGTAGGTAATATTAAAAGGAACAGAACCAAGCATTTAAAGGAACAGGCACATTTGGGACTCAGGAATGCTGATTTTTTTAATGAGACCTGGTGGAACGGATAGAACTTGTTCTAGAAGGGAAGAAACCTCATCGCACATTCTACTAGCCAGCTAATAGGAAATACCTGTTTCTCCCACTCTCATCCTTCAGCGTCGTAGAGAAGTTCATGCTAGGAAAGAAGGACCTAATGATTTTAATCCCAGGCGGGCTCATAGAGAGGTACTGCAAGCTTGTTCAGTCTGTACCAGACCGGTGCCTGAAGAGGGCCCGGCTTAATTTCTTTCTGGGAACCATCATCTTTCATAGCGATAGAGGAATTTGGCTTTGGAAAGGAGGAGCCTGGCCCAGGGAGAGGTTTTTCCTGCCTCTGAAACTTCTTCTGACCATGGGCGGGTGGAATAGATGCTAAAGGAGTTGCAAGGAAGACAGGAGAACCCATAGTTATTTTCCTTAAGGGAGCCTCAGCGAGAGGAGTTATGGGTCTCTCCTTCCCTTTCGGGAAGCTGCTTGATTCAACAGCCACTGGAGAAGTCTGTTTCGATTGGGAGGGATTCAACGGCTGCCCCCATGAAGAATCTTTTTCCCCTTCCTTCTGAAAGGTAACGGCCCCAGCCATCGAAGGTGGGGTCTGTACTTGAGAAGAATCTAGTGGGGGTTGCTTCCAAAAAGTCTCTTGGAGAAGGACTGGAGGACTCTCCTTTTCTTTGACAGATTTCACAGGTGTAGATGACGTTTGTCCTGAGAAAACAGGGCCCGAAGGTGATTGGCCCAAGCCCTGGACAGCATCTGACCCTCTCTCTCTCGCCTTCTGAGAGCTACCTGGCGATAAATTCCCTGATGGCTTCAACTCAACACTGGATTCAGGTCCGGAACCCAGTGTTGGTGGTTTCCAAACAGGTTCAGAGAAAGGGCTTGAAGGCTTCTCTTTGTAACTTTCAAGTGTGGTGGCTCTTGAGAATGATTGTCCTGATGAATCATGGCCCGGCGGCTGGTACAAAGTTTCTCTTTGCTTCTCCGTCTCCTTCTGAATGCTACACGACGGCACAGATATTTGATGCTCATTGACAGGCTCATGTAATGGACTTGCTTGCTTGTCCATCCATTTTTGACATCTGTGCTGTGCTACGGCCACTGATGGAGTTTCTTCTGGCTTGGAAGGTCCCAAAGGGATTCCATGAAGCTGTTGCTCCTTACCATCCTCACGAAGAGGGTCTGGTGCTTTGCAAAATTCCAGATTGCTATGAGTAGTCAGTGATGGGGTGTCCCAGTCAGATTCATGAAGTGGACCTGCCTTTTTGCTCATCCCCTTCCCACCTACCAGGGAGAGCAACAACTGAGAGAATTTCTTAACCAAATGAGGCCCTTCCAGGACTTGGGTAGTAAAATAGCCCCTGAAGAGGCCTGTCTTTGATGTTATTGAGACTTCTTAAATGACATTTTCATCAATTGCCAACATAGAGATGTTATATGATTGAAGAGGATGTAGGTTGGATTTGGACACCCCAGTTTTTCTTCACCTTGGTCATTATTGCATGATAGTTATGTCATCATGGGAGAAGGAGGGCTACTTGGCAGTCTTTTGCTATGATGTAGCTTATCCATCTAGCTTGCAATGGGGAAGGCTTGAGTACCATACTATTCAGGAAACTCCGGAACTATTTGTACTGGGAATTCTGGTAACAGCATCTGAAACTATGGGTGATGTCATATGGGTGAAAGCCAGTCATGTCCAAAGATTGCCAACATCATTCTTCATAGCAATGAGAGACTATTGACCAACTGTGCAATGCAATGGACAAAACACACACATATACGCAAGTACGACACAGAGAAAAGCAGTATTTTCTATCACCTCACTGATGTCTACTGTAGGATATTCATGGGGAAAACCACATTATATTGCTTGCCTCATTTGAAAAAGAGTATCTTTGGGTTAGCTCCATACTTGGTACCTGTTCTTTGAGTATGGAGATTATTTTATACATAGGCAACTTATACATAGGTGTCCCTTTACAGAAACCCACACGCAGCTCATAGACTTTGGATGCCTAGGATGATCCATGTACTTGAACCAATTTCACTATGAGTACCTAATGTTTGTATAGGAAAAGTTGGGTTCCACTGGGCCAGGACTCAAATTTTGAAGGCGCTGACTCTGATTTTGAAGAAGAAATTACAGCAGAACTCATGGAAAGTCAGCCTCCGGAGACACAAAGCCAAGAATCACATGGGCTGATCAAAAACCAGACACTACCTGGACAGTTGGAGCCATCAAATGAGGACGACTAACTAAGGCCTCCCAGCCTTCTCACCTGGTGAGTAGAGAGGTGAACAGAGCAGAGATGTTCCATGAGACTCCTTGCCAAGCAAAGGAGTACGTCGACAGCATGTCGTGCCCACCAGCATCAGATATTAAGAGTAAAGAAGTCAAGATTAAAGAAATCAAAGAAAACTAGAACTAGAACTAAAGAATTTAAAGAAAACTAGCTGCGGTTTGATTTAAGAGGCCGCCTGGTCCGTGTTCCTCTGTTGGAAACAGCCATCTGCTTGCATCATGTTCTTGTCGTTTCTACTGATGAAACTCTGAGCACCCTGACCCGGCTCTCAGCACCTGGAACTGATTTTGAAGCATTCTTCTACACCCTCCCATTTAAAAGCTAACCATTCAGGCAAGCATCTGTCAGAGGCTCTGTTTTGGTTTGCACAGTTAAAGTGTTATCTCTGTGACCTTGAGTAAACTGTGAAGTACCATAGCAACTGTGTGTGGGTTAGTATTTGAAAACAGAAGCAGGACATGGACAACCTGAGAAAGGATCGGTACCCCCTTTTTATCCATCTGGGGAAGAAATATCCTTTGCCTCTTTGTGAGGGAGTTGTAGTGACTTTGTGATGTCATGGGTGGGTGGAGCCAGATTCTTCAAATCTCTTCTGGTTTTTAGTTGCCATGGGCACCTTTGTTCTTTGCAAAGCTTGTTGGCCATTTTGGCCAAAACACAACTGCAATTTGTATAGGCCTGATGACTACATTACATTTTTTGAAAGATGTTTTGGGTTTTCCATTTCATTTGTTTTTGCCACTGGTTTTGGAATCCCACAGTTGACATCGAACTGTCTGGAACTAAAGGAAGCATTCAGATAAAGTGCAGGGTCACTAAAACCTCTGTTGGATTGGTTTGAAAGGAGTCCCTCATTGGATTGTTTCTGCAGGAACCCAGAATATCATCCCATCTTATTCCTCCTCTTCATTGGTTGTCCTTTGTATCAGTCCTGGAACGCTTAGATTTATCCAGAAGAAATAATGACAGATAATTGATACAATCAGCTCAGTCGTTGGAGAACATACCGATGCATCTAAATTATCTAAATTAATAGTTCATCCATTTCAAACACAATTTCCACACTATCTTTTTCATACAAAGTACTTGCTTTGTTGCTAGTATTTATATTTAGTTAGAACCCAGGAAGCTGACTTCTCTCGAAGTGGACAATTAGCCCGTTTAGCTGAGGTTTGTTCATGTGACTGGAAGAATGTCCAGTTCAATCCAGACACAAAATTCAAAGGAGATTTAAGCAAATCTCTGCTTTTGAACCAAATTGTCAGACTGAATTGGAGAATTAATTTGAAGTGTCTAGCAAAATCAAAGCAACTCTGAACGAGATTGGAGGATTCACCAGGCACTGGCAGAGACTGGGTTCAACTTTTTTTCCCCCAATTCCGGTGGCGGATTTGAACGCAGTTAATTCCATTTGATGATTCAAATGGATGTGAGTCAATTGACTTGGCTCTACGAATAAAATCGACTCCTTGACTTGACTCCTTGAATTGACAGGACAAATGGAATCTTAAGAGATTGGCATATTTGCAACTGTCCACGTTGATTTTCAAAAGATTTCAAAGAGACCTCTTTTCCAGTTCTCTCTGGACATGCTGGCCTTGACCCTGGAGCCTTCTGAGAACTTTTTGATCCACACTGAGTTATAGAAATAATCTTGGGCATCAAGATTTCTACAGGCAACTTCTCTTGTGAGATTTGCCAGGAATGAGATAATGCCTGACATTATAGTTTGCCTTAAAGGATGTATATATATCATATCATACTTAATATTCAATGGTCTGGCCATATTCTTAACACATTGAGGATTTTAAAAAAATCTTTCAAATTACGTTACTTTTTGTATTAACATGAAGAATAATAATTCTCTTCCAATCTGTTGAGATCAGCTTTTATAGAATTAGAATCCCAGTGTTGGAAAAGACCTTTTAGTAATCTTTTGTTTCTGGAACTCTGTACTTTGATATGGCCCAAGGGCTAATAAAAAAATAATTTAAAAAATTAAAGACCTTGGAGGTCTTCTAGTCCAACCCCTTGCCCATGGCAGAAGATATTATTTCAT
Source organism: Thamnophis sirtalis (assembly GCF_051295495.1). Taxonomy (NCBI): domain Eukaryota; kingdom Metazoa; phylum Chordata; class Lepidosauria; order Squamata; family Natricidae; genus Thamnophis; species Thamnophis sirtalis. Next base: position 14,083,879 of record NW_028261393.1, on the reverse strand, counting down.
CCCAGACAAATGGTTGTCCAATCTTGAAAACCTCCCGTGATGTTGCACCCATACCTCCAAGTGGCAAGCTAACTTATGGATTAATTGTTCTGTCAGGAAATTTCTCCTTGGTTCCAGGTTGGCTCTCTCTTTGATGAGCATCCATCCATTACTTCTTGGCCTACCCACAGGTTGGAGAATAAACTGACCCCCCTCTTCTCTGTGAGAGCCCCCTCAAGTATTGGAAGACAACTCTCATGTCACCCCTAAATCTTCTCTTCATTAGGCTGGACCAGGGTTCAGAAACCTTAAACACTCAAAGAGCCACAAAGATCCTAACCGGAAGCCCCCCATTCAATTCTGGAACTGACTGGAAGTCCGGTTCCTCCACCATAGAGTCTCCTCCTAGCACGGCATCTTTTTTCCTCTACCTGTCCTAACTGAAAGCCCTATCAATTGTGGAGCTGATCGGTAACAGGGAGCCACAGCAGAGGGATAAAAGAGCCACATGCGGCTCCAGAGCCATGTATTGCTGACCCCTGGGCTAGACATACCTAGTTCCCTTAACTGCTCATTGTATGATTTGGCCTCCAGACCCCTATCATTTTGGTTACTCTTCTCTGCCCTCTTTCTGGGGCAGTTTGACAAGCAGTGTAGACCTTTTTAAAAGAAATGTATGCTTATGCTTCAAATATGTTCTTCACAGATTGCTTGTCATCTAATAAATCTAGCATAGCAAGCAAGGATAATGAAAGTGAGCAGAGAACAAAAAAGATCAAGTCTCACATATGTTCCCTTTTTTAATGATTGAAGCCAATTGAAACAACAATTGATGGAATTCTCTGAAGGAGACATATCTCATGGGGAAAGTCTGAATTTTCTCCCCAAAATTTCCCGCAGTTCCCCAATGGCATAGTCATTGATGGTATTCTTTTTAACAAGTAGATGCTCAATGACCATGATTCCCTAGAAGATTCATAGAGAGGGGTTTGGACACTCTGAGACTGTAGCCAGAAGACGGAGTTGATGTCTCTCCACTTCTCCTGGCTTGACCAGGAGAAAACCCGGCAGATTGAAACGATGTACCTGTCAGTCTGTTGTGCTCCAGCATTGGGCAGAATCATGACTACTGAAGTTTACAGAAGGTGAATGGAGACCAAGGATGATTCCTCAGCCTCCTCCCTTTTTGAGAGTTGCTGGCTGTGACCGACTGAGAAGAAGGCAATTGCTCCTCGCTGTGAGAATCTTTCTCCCACTCCCTCTGAAAATTGACAGCTGGAACAGCCACCACTGGATTCTGCACTAGTAAGGAAGAGTCTAAAGGTGGTTGCTCCCAAATGGGCTCATGAAGAGGGCCTAGGTGAGGTCCCTTCTTGCGACTTTCAGGTGCAGTGACTCCCGGTGACTTTTGATCCAGGAGAACAAGGCCAAAAGGCTTTGGGTTCAAATTATTAATAGACGCTGGGTCTTTCTTCTGCCCTTTCTGACAACTTGGTAGCGTCATAACTACAGGTAGAAATGGCTTCGAAGAGGAAGGTTCTAATGGTATATTCCAGATAGGTTCATGGAGAGGACCTATATACTCCCGTTTCCTGGTTTTTGAGCTTCCAATTGAAGTAGCCCCCGGCAAAGTTTGTCCCGGGATCACCGATGGTGGTGGAGGAGGAGGTGGTGGTGGTGGTGGTGGAGGTGGTTTTGGTGGTGCCAAGCCAACCTTGCAGAACCCATCTGGGTGTTTCTTCTTCTCCAGATGACAACTGCGCAATGGGATAAATAGTTCTGGAGAAGGGGGATGCAGTTTTGGTTGATGCCAACCAACCGGCTCAGGCCTAGGGTTTTTCATGTTCTCCATCCACTTCTGACATTTGCATTGTGCCTCGATCACTGACGGAATCCGATCTCGTTTGGAAGAGTTCAAAGGGAGTCCGGGAGTCCTTTGCTCCAAAACAGCTTCGTGAGGAGCACCTGCTTCCTTGTCACTTTGCGTTGGATTGCCATGAGTTGAAAGAATCTCTGGTGAATCACATTCCAAAGACGAAGAGCTGAGTGAAGCTTGCTCCCAGGCCGGCACAGGGAAAAAAACTGGTTTTCTGCTCATTTCCCGCTGCTAGTTTCCCGAAAGAGAGTGACAGTTGGTAGTATCTCTTGTGGGTAGGTAATACTCACTGACAATCTCCATCAAGCTTATGAGCTGACCTGATCTGCCTCTTAATTCTTTCAAGAAGGGGTTTTAGAACAGCCCCTGCTGGAGAATTTGCTCAGATTTATTGTGGCTTCCTATCCAGGATTTGTATCACTCGCTACCATGTTGATGTTGTATGAGTGAGTGTGGCTGATAATGAGATAGTGTTGGACATCTCAATTTTTGCTGACTCTGGTCATTGTTGCATGGATATATGTGTTGTCATGGGTGCTGGAGGAGTCATCATCATCATCCTCCATCACTAATGAGCAGGAACCATAGCAATCACAGGGATAATAGTTGGTTGCTGATGGGATGGTCCCTCTTTTCCCTTGACTTTCTTGTGTGGGAAGCCATGGTATCGTATTTTTCAGAGTATAAGACGGATCTTTTTCCCACAAAAAAAGGAGGGTGAAAATCTGGGTGCGTCTTATACACTGAATGCAGCATTTTTGACTTACCGAAACCCCATCCCCTTTGCAAAAATGGCTGTGCAGAGGGTTTGGGAGGCTTGCAAAGTGCTTCTGGGGGCTGGGGAGGACAAAAATGAGCCGTTTTCCCCTCCCATCCCCCAGGAGCATTCTATAAGCCTCCCAAAGCCTCTGCATGGCCATTTTTGGGGGGGGGAAATGGGCCGTTTTTTGCTTGTTTTTGCCCCCCCCCTCCTCAATCCCCAGGAGCACTCTACAAGCCTCCCAAAGCCTCTGAATGCCTTTTTTTTTTTTTTTTTTTTTTGCAAAAAACGAGGCGTGCAGAGGGTTTGGGAGGCCTGCAGAGTGCAAAAACTTTTTTTTAATTTACCTCTTCAAAATCATGGTGCGTCTTATACTCTGGTGCATCTTATAGTCCGAAAAATATGGTAAGTATTACTAGAAAAGGGTCCGTGGATAGGTTTACCAATAGTTGCAGGAGGTAATTCGTTCAAGAAACAATATTACTTGTGAAATGGTGTCTTGGTTGGCTCACTGAAGAGTGCATTTGATCGAAATAGTATGTGTATAATATACTCTTCATGCTCTTATGAAATCATGGCGTTGGAAAAGGCCTTCAAATTCAAATTTTCACCTGAGCAAGAATTTCAAGTTTAAAGCATATCCGGCAGATAAGCTTCTGACACCTGCTTGACCACCACAGAGGGAAACTTTATAATCAAAATGAGAAGTTCATCTCCTGTATTCACCATCCAATAATTCTTATACTGTAGTTAGATTTTGCCCCATAATATTCAACCTGACTCTACCTTCCCGTTGCTTGAAATAGTGATCTTGTGTCCCGCATTTTGCGTTCTTGAGGTTCTTCTGTGTGACTTCTATTTAGCTACAATATTTGGAGTGTGTTATTTTATCCCTCTCACACCGCACCTCCAGTCATCTTCTCTTACAACTAAATGTCCTTCATTCATTCAGCCTTTCCTTGTTAAATTTATATTCCATCTCCCTTACTACTGTATCTTCGTTACTCTTCTTTGCACCTTCTCCAGTTTCTCCCCAAATCTCTCTCAAAATGAGTATCCAGAAATAAACAAGAGGAAAAACATACATTCATTATTCTAAGGAATTCTGCTCAACACCTGGATGTTGGAGGACATCTGAAACATGATCTAGAAAACTGCAGAGGTGGTATTCAGCAGGTTCTGACCAGTTCTGGAGAACAGGTAGTGGAAATTTTGAATAGTTCAGAGAACCAGTAAATACCACCTTTGACTGGCCCCGCCCCCATCTATTCTCTGCCTCCCGAGTCCCACCTGATTGGGAGGGAATGGGGATTTTGCAGTAACCTTCCCCTGCCACGCCCACCAAACCATACCCACAGAACCAATAGTAAAAAAAAATTGAATCCCACCACTGGAACACTGGTGCATTTAGTCACTATTGCTTGTATTTCAGGTAAGAAGAATATTGCTGAACCTTTGTAGAATTGCTGGATATTCTGTGCCAACTCGGAAAGCTCAAACTGCCCAAGGAGCTGCTGATTATGTTCTGCAGAGGAATTATTGAGTCTGCCATCTGCACCTCCAAAACTATCTGGTTTGGCTCTGCAACCCAACAAGACAGACACAGACTTAGAGGCTAATTAGAACTGCAGAAAAAACAATTGCTACCAATCTGCCTTCCTTCAAGAACCTGTACGCTGCACGAGTCAAAAAGAGAGCTGTGAAAATATTTACAGACCTCTCACATCCTGGACATAAATTGTTTCAACTCCTACTCTCAAAACAAAGCTATAGAACACTGCACACCAGAACTAGACACAAAGAGTTTTTCCGCGAATGCCATCATTCTGCTAAACAAATAATTCCCTCAACACTGTCAAACTATTCACAAAGGCTGCATTACTATTACTATTAGTCTTCTCATCGTTCCTATCACCCATCTCCTACCGCTTATGATTGCATGACTGTAACTTTGTTGTTTGTATCCTTACAATTTATATTGATATTGTTTCCTGATTGCTTATTTGTACCCCAGGATTAGCATTAAGTGTTGTACCTTATGATTCGTGACAAATGTATCTTTTCTTTTATGTACACTGAAAGCCTATGCACCAAAGACAAATTCTTTGTGTGTCCAATCACACTTGGCCAATAAAAAATCCTATTCAACATCTGAAGCCTGTTGTGCTCTACAAATGAGCTGCCACCCAGCGCATAGGAAGCTGTAACGAGGCAAACTCTAGTGAGAGTTCTACATTGATAAGCCCTCTCCATGTTTTCAGAATTGTGTTTTACTGCTAAAGCTGGTGTCTTCTGCTACAAAGAATACATTTCACTACTAAGCTACAGAGATTGCTCTGGGGAAAACCTTTAATAGCCAGTGGGTATTTTTGGAAGAATACGGGGAAAAAAGACCCAATTTACTATGTGGTGGTTGGAGATTAGCAAGCCTGCATTTGAGATCCAAGTGCTGCCCTGGGGTAGAATCAGAGGTGGTATTCAGCCAGTTCTGACCAATTCTGGAGAACTGGTAGCAGAAATTTTGAGTAGTTCGGAGAACCGGCAAATACCACCTCTGGCTGGCCTCGCCCCCATCTATTCGTTGCCTCCCAAGTCCCAGCTGATCAGCTAGGTCTTCTTTTGTTGCCCTTGCACAGGAGAAGAGAGCTGGAAAGCAGGTTCGTGGGGTGGGGAGGGAATGGAGATTTTGCAGTATCCTTCCTCTGCCATGCCCATCAAGCCACACCCACAGAACCAGTAGTAAAAATATTTGAATCCCACTGGGCAGGGTCTCTTGTCCATCACTCCAGCTCCCACCAGGGACATAACAGGAGCCCCCAAATTGGCATCTCCCGGGCAACAGTGATGTCGCCAGCTAATCCTTTCAACCCAGAGGTGCCTTGATACTTCTGCCACGAGTGCAATTTACTCCGTTTCTTAATTTTGCAAGCTCTCTAATGGGAGAATGAGAATCCTTAATACTTCTCAAGGCTGTACGATCTCGGGAAAATAGTGGCAATGTTGCAAGCTCATCGTTGTGATTGTGCTAGTTTTTGTGACAGACTTCTTATTACACAAAGAAATCTTATTAATGCGCTACACAGTAGAGTTCTTATGGTGATTTTAACTGCTAAAATTATAGAAACCTTGCAGCTGAAATGTGTTACAATCTCATAAAAGGGGAACGAAAAATATGAGCGGTGGAGGAAAAATAAGAAAACAAGCCAAGTCACTGCTTGGGTATCTTCATTTTTTTTTTACCAAAACAGCCCAGATGTAATGGCTACTGGTGGTGTTGGAAGGAGTAAGAGAACTCATGGCAAGTGGTTACAACCAGGCTCTTGAGAAAGGCCTTCTGGTATCTAGCCTCTCTTTTTGACAGAGATGGCTACCGATGGACACCATTGTAAGGAAAGAGGATTCCAATCATTCCCAGAAAGTCTCATGGAGGGGACCTAAGGGTCTTCCCCCTACTTCTTGACCTTTACCAGGTATGATGCCTACAGATGATGCCCGTTCTAGGCAGGGGGAGCCTATTGGCAGTCGGCCCCATGTAGGCTCATGAAGATTGCCAAGATGACTACTACAACGTGGAATGGTCCCCGAAGTGGTGTGTTGAGGTCGGGAGGTATCTGGCACAGGCAATGGATCTAGCTGGCCCTGCCCCTTCTTGGGACCATTGTCTAGTTGAATTGGTTCAGGTGGAGTCTGCAGTAGGAGGGAAGAGCCCAATGGTGGTTGATCCCAGAGAGGCTCATGGAGAGGTCCTAAATGTCTCTTCAACCCTTTCTGGCAGCTGTCAGGCGCAACAGTCAAGGATGGCGACTTTTCGTGTTGAGGAGAACTTGGTGCATCACTAGGATTTGGTGGCCTTTCTGTCCTCTTCTGATAGAAGGGATTTGGAATGTCCAGTGGTGATGGAACTCGTTGCAGGAGGTAGGAAACAAATGGCATTCGGCACCATACAGGCTCATGGAGAGGGGTAAGATGCCTCTTTCCCTTTTTATGATTGCCAGTTGCAACGGCCACTGGTGGAGTTTGATCTGGGAAGTTAGAGCCCAATGTCTCTTGGGTCAAAGTAGGCCCATAAATATGACTCAGATGACTTGGCCTTATCTTCTGATAGTTGGCAGATTCAATGGGTTCTGGTGGAGTCTGGAATAGAAAGGTCTCCAACGGTGGCTGATGCCAGACAGGTTCGTGAAGCGGGCCTAATGACCTCATGATACTCTTCTTGGAGGTCCTCAGATCAGCCACTTCTTTGGGAGTTTTCGCTGGAAAGGAGGTCGCTGATGGCTGTTGCTTCACGCTAGGATCGTGAAGATACAATGGCCGGTCTTTCTCTTTGTGAGAACTGCCAAATTCAATAGGTACTGCAGGGGTCTGCAAGAAGAGAGAGGTGCCCAAAGGGGGTTGGTCCCAGACGGGCTCGTGGAGGGGGCCTAGACATCTTTTCATCCATTTCCTACACTTGCGTGGAGGAATGATCACAGGCGGAGTTGGCTCGGTTTCAAGGGAATTCACTGGCGGTTGGTTCAAGATGGGTTCATGGAGAAGACCTGGCTCTTTGTCAATCCCCAGATGATAGCCATGAGGAGGAACAATGACTGATGGAACCTTTTCTACAGAGGGAGAGTCCAATGAGGGTGGTTTCCAGACAGGTTCGTGGAGAGGGCTAGCTTCACTGGTTATTCCATTCTGATATTTGTCATAGGGGTTTGCCATGGATGTTCTCTCTGCTGGGCAGGAGGAGCCCAGCAGCAATTACCCCCAGCTAGGCTCATGAAGAAAGCCCATCTATCTTCCTCCCCATTGTGCTGGATGGGTGGTGGAATGGCCACTGGTGGAGACGTCGGCTGAGATTTATTGCCGCTTTCGGTTAAAACTTCGCAGCATGTCTCTGCATGGTGATGTTGCATGAATGGGGGTTGAGGACTTGGTAGATTGGACATCCCACACTTGGTTGCCATTAATCATTATTGCATGGCTAGATGTGTCATCATGGGGGGATGGAGAGCAGCCCTTTTCTATGATGCAACATAGAGGACCCCGTGGCAGTTATTATTTCCCCTGGCTTGGCTTGCTTGTACCAGAGCCTCTGCTTCTTCTTTATATGCAACTCCTGAAGCCATTTGTGATGTCATGGGAGTGTGAGAGATTTGTAGTCCCATGGTAACTGAGCCATTCTTTGTGGCATAATATTCTATAAAAACTAGAGTAATATAGCCTTTTCTCTTGCACTCAGCTTATATATTTAGATCAGGAAAGAAAAGGCTTACGGATTTCTAAAGCCAATTAAAGACAACCAGCATGATCTCCCTGCCAAGAAATTTTCAAAATGTTCCCTAGGTAATAATAATTTTTTAAAAAACCTAGAATCTGAACGGGATTCATTAAGAAACTTCCATCTCATTTGGAACATCTGGGTCTTGGTTAGTCAATGGCTTTTTGCTCTATCCTTCACTGGACTTGTAGACACCATCTCTATGCTCAAGATGAGATAGACTTTATCCCTCCTTCCAAGGCTGATCACCTTAAAAGGTCAGGAGCTGAAAATTTCATCCTAGTATCCGTTCATTTGGTACTTGACACGCAAGCTAGAGCTTGTTATTGTCAGGTGCCTCATGACTCGCTACCCTTTTCGGCCAAGGCAAAGGGTCATATGCAGTGGTGGAATTCAAAATTTTGTACTACTGGTTTTGTGGCTTGGTGCGGGTGGTGTGGCTTGGTGGGTGTGGCTTGGTGGGTGTGGCAGGGAAAAGTTACTGCCAGATCCCCATTCCCTCCCGATCATCTGGGACTCGGGAGGCAGAGAATAGATGGGGGCGCGGCCAGCCAGAGGTGGTATTTACCGGTTCTCCAAACTACTCAAAATTTCTGCTACCGGTTCTCCAGAACTGGTCAGAACCTGCTGAATACCACCTCTGGTCACATGTTAAGTCACGTGGACTCATTTTTAGTACTCATGCCTCCCGGAAACAATTGACGAATCCCCAGGTATCACTGTATATAAATAGAGGCAAAATGTGCAGTTGAGCATTACATACAGAATGGATTTACGGTAACTTAGTTTCAACACTCTCTAAACCATTATTAATATTTATGTCCAAACAAGCATGGAGTTTTAAACACACTAGGAATGTTTTAACTGTGGTTTGTTGAGTAAGCTATCGGCTATCGGTAGAATCAAGTATAACATCATGTCATACCTCCCAGATTTCCAATCAATGATTGGCTTAATGTATGAGATTAATATGATTTATCATGATATGTCAGTCAAATTAGAATATACCTAGGATAGGGCATACATTTTCCTCTTTTTTTGTCTATGTTCAAACAACATACTTAATCATATCAATGCACATTTTGACCAATTTTATGTTGGTTACTTTTAATCTTGGTTATTGCTGGGGATGGCTTACTATATTGTGTGAACACCGTCAACCCAATCCTGAAAAACCGACCTCTAGTCTATTAAAGCTTAATTATTTAGATGGTGTTGCACATTTTCTTAACTCGGCTTTATTGCAAACATCTTGGAATTATAAAACAGGTTGCAGCTCCCTCAAGTGGCCTAAATGGGGCACATAGAATCCACAACTGTGTTTCTCTAAAATGCACACAGAGCCAAGTCTAAAATGCTGTACTTTATAATTTTTACAAAACCATATTGTTTGGGGGGGGGGGGGGAGCTAAATTATTGTGAGTCTATGGATCAATTAATTGCTTTTCACTTTTTAAAATATGTTGGCGAGCCGCTTGAAGTCTTCAAATAAATAAGAATTGATGCCCTGTCCTAGTCCGGGGGAATTTTATTTAAGATTGTATATAAATTTCCTTTTAAAACCAATTCTTTTGGAATGGTTTTATGGAGCGGTGAAATGCAATTTTTTTTACTACCGGTTCTGTGGGTATGGCTTGGCAGGCATAGTTTGGTGGCCATTCCAGGGAGAAGGATACTGCAAAATCTCCATTCCCATCCCGGGGCCAGCCAGAGGTGGCATTTGCCGTTCTCCAAATTACTCAAAATTTCCGCTACCAGTTCTCCAGAACCTGTTAGAACCTGCTGGATTTCACCCGTTTTTATGTGTTTCTTAGAACTCCAACAAACACGATAGTTGCAGTCCTACCCTTCTAAGTAGACACCACTGAACTAAATAGGATTTACTTCTCAGCAAACCTAAGTCACGTTCCCATAGTATGGTTTGGATTTGACTTAACATTACTGTTTGTTCCCAAAAAAATACCATGGTTTATTATTACTGTATTTCAAGTATTTCTGCTCAAACTCAGAAGACAGCCTTGTAAGAGATATATTATGAGATAATATAAGATATATATATCTCTTAGGAGATATATTTGGTTAATTAAAGGAACCCTATCACTATAAGAAACAAGATAATACCATTATCTCTCACTGGAACTAAGACTGGTGATTTAATTGAACTTTAAACCAAGCATATCATCTTGGTCTTTTCTTCCTAAAATGATCTTCAGGGGGGGAAAAACACCCAAAATTTACCATTCATTATGTAACCATCATGCAATCACGAGAACTTTACTTGCCTCCGAGTACTTCCCCTCATCCATTTTCTTTTAAATACTCCTCTATGGGCTTAAAAGTCAATACAAAACTTCTTTGAATGCTTAGGGATGAAACCAATATATAAATACAGTGGATGGACTCGTGTGTGACATTAATCCATATTCTGCATCGTTTTGAGACAGAATATTCATTATGAATGTCCCCATTTATCTGTATTTACTTCCTTTGTTCATGTTTATGTTCTTGCCTATACTTGTTATCTTGTACATGTTTGACAAACGAAGAAATAAATAAATAACCTGCAAATTTAATTTATGGCTTCAGGTTATGGGTAAATACAGCTGATGGTGTCTTTAAGACTATAAGCCATCTTTAGATCTGTATAGGAACTTAGCAACAGAATATCCCCCCCCCCCCCAAAAAAATACAACCATTTCTTCAAAAGCACTGCATAAGCACATTGTGAAATCAGAAGAAAAAAGAGTCAGTCAGTCAGTTAGAATATTTTGTCCTGGTGCTCTATATTGAAAATACTCAAACGAAACACAAATCCAGATTCCAAAGTTCTGTATTTTTCAAAATAAAGATCACACGTTGTTTAGAGACAATCTACACAAGAGTTACAAAAAATAGTTGCCCAGGCATAAGCATACACAGGTTTGTTAATTATACACATATGGTTACAAGTGTGCTCGCAAAAAGGTTCATTGGAAATATACACAAGGCTCTGTAAATGTACACCGTGTAGTGTTACAATTCTATATTCAAACAAGGAAAATTGACAGTATGTTACATTCACTTACAAGTAGACAAAATGCAAAATACAGTTTATCTTCTGTACAAAAAGGCAAAGTGATTTCACACTTTACAAGGTGAAAGAGGGACTCTGATTGAAAAGGAATAAGGGGTGTGTCTTTTTTTTTTTTACTGCCACAAAATAAAACATTGCTTTTCTTTTTCAAAGAGTCAAATAAACACTATTTTTTTAACTGAATCATTTGTTTGTGTGTAACATTTAGAAAGGATTGCTATTCTCTTGACTAGGTGACAAATTAAAAAAAAACAACCAAGCATTTTTCTTTTAAACATTAACCAGGCTGTATAAAGAGAACATTTCCTTCCAAAGAAAAAAATTTACTTCTGGTTGAAATTACAATTTACAATATACAACACTATATGCTACGACCATAAAAGGGGTGAATATACACTGAAATGCACAGGTTTTGCTAATTTATTTTCTTACCAAAAATGGGTTTATGTTGATTCAAACTTCTCCACATTTACATTACAGAGGTTTACAAATGTACAATTGTACAATCAAAAGTATGTTCCACTACTAGGGTACATTATAGATACAGATTAGACATCAAAACAAGAAAATACTACAAATTTTTATATATGCAAAGTCTACACCAAGTATACACTATATATTTATAGAAGCAAGACCAAAGTTGAATTGGATTTTTTTTCTACATGCTAAATAATTAAAAAAAATTGCCTCTGTGTTAACAGAAGAACTGTAGTAGGCAGTAACCACACACCAACCAGCTATTTAAAAAAACTCTTGGTGTGTATGTTTTCCCCCCAAAGTTGACTGCTAAGCTCAATTCTTTAGCACTTTGTACTATGAAAAAGGAATTTTTTTAAAAGTCTGTGAAACTTAAAAACTTACCTTAAATTGAAGCTTTAGCAAACTGATTTTTTTTTAAATTTATAAACAGTGTTAAATGCAGATCTGCGCAATTTAACTAAAACTGCTCCTTGAGAGTGGACTTAAAAGAGAACAAAACAGTTGTTTCCAAAAAGCTCTCCTGTAAGGTAGAGGAGTTAAAAACAGGGTTTTTTTTATTTCATATTAGCCACTTTGAAAGTTTCCATATTTGAAATAGTTACATCAGTGAACAAAAATGTGGCTTTCCATGTACATCTGTTGCCTATGTACAAGAATTCTATACACCACTGAAACAGCAGGGCAATTTAAAAAAATAATTAGTACATGTTATGCAGGATAAAATTAAAGAAATTTACAAAGGGGTTTTTTTCCTCCCCTCCCCCTCCCAGCTTTTTTCTGTTTAAATTTGTTGACTAGTTTTATTTTGTCATTCTCGTAAAATCTATTATGTTGAGCAACCGTGAATATTTTTCAAAGTATATATTAGAGCTTGACAGGTTGCTGGTTGTGAATTCCAGGTACTATGGTGACAAATTCTCTTCCGCAGCTCAGTGTTTCAGATGATGCCGTTGGGTGGTCCACAAATAGGCCCAAGGTCAACCCCGTTCTTCATGTAATACTTCTCCAGCTTGGCCAAGATGTGTTTCCCGTACGTGTATTTGCGGAGAGTGGCAATGTGAGGTCGGATCTGGGGGATGAGGGTAGAGGAATTTAAGCACAAGTGGTTCACAAGTACACTCACACAAGTACACTATGACTGCTGAATTACAAAGGATGGTGACACTTCAGATCTGGGTACCATCCTGAATTATACAAGTGGTCTTGAAATAAAACAGTCTGACAGGAGGCAAGTTAAGCTGCCACATAGTGGATTTAATAGCAATAGCACTTAGACTTATACACCGCTCCACTTTATAGTCTTCTCTAAGCAGTTTACAGAGTCAGTCTATTGCTCCCAACAATCTGGGTCCTCATTTTACCCACCTCGGAAGGACGGAAGGCTGAGTCAACCTGGAGCCTGGTGAGATTCGAACTGCCAAATTGCAGGCAGCCGGCAGGCAGCAGAAGTAGCCTGCAGTACTGCACTCTAACCACTGCGCCACTGAGGCTAATGCAAACTTTGAACTAGGCAATGAATGGCAATAGCCGTTTCTGCCTTCGTACAGATAGTGCTATGATCTGTTGTAAGGGTGAATTCAGAGACCAACGGAACTAAGTCAAATTGGAGAGGATTAACCTGGGAAACTTGGTTGAACTGGAAGATGCAAAACAGAGGTGCCAAGTTCTGACTAGCCAGTATTACATCTGCATGCAATGATTTGTACGATTTCCTCTGAAATTTTCCCACGTTTTTCCAATCCCTGTAAAGATTTGGGATCCTCCCAAATAATGCATTTTAATGTACATGTGACATCCAATCTTTGTGGTTTTGCATTAAAATAGCATTCCCAAACCTTTCTGGCTTGGCTGGGGTGGGGGTAGAAGAATAGTTGCATGTGAGTGGCAAGTGCGCATGCTCACACAAGTGGAGCTGTGTGCATGCGCGCTCACCCGCTGCTTGTGTGGTCCTGTTCCAAATGGGCAGCAAACCCAGGGGTTGGGGACCCCGCATTACACGATATGCATTTGCATTCTGATTTCTCTTCATGATTATTCAGTAATATAAACTGAGTAATGCAAAACCAGCACATGCGATTCAATACAATACAATAGCAGAGTTGGAAGAGACCTTGGAGGTCTTCTAGTCCAACCCCCTGCCTAGGCAGGAAAGCCTATACCGTTTCAGACAAATGGCTGTCCAACATCTTCTTAAAGACTTCCAGTGTTGGGGCATTCACAACTTCTGGAGGCAAGCTGTTCCACTGAGTAGTTGTTCTAACTGTCAGGAAATTTCTCCTCAGTTCTAAGTTGCTTCTCTCCTTGATTAGTTTCCACCCATTGCTTCTTGTTCTACCCTCAGGTGCCTTGGAAAATAGTTTGACTCCCTCTTCTTTGTGGCAGCCCCTGAGATATTGGAACACTGCTATCATGTCTCCCCTAGTCCTTCTTTCTATTAAACTAGACATACCCAGTTCCTGCAACCGTTCTTCATATGTTTTAGTCTCCAGTCCCCTAATCATCTTTGTTGGTCTTCTCTGCATTTTTCCTAGAGTCTAAACATCTTTTCTACATCGTGATGACCAAAACTGAATGCAGTATTCCAAGTGTGGCCTTACCAAGTCATTATAACACTATATTTAAACTGTATTTTAGTAGGGAAAGCGGATTCTCTCCCCCCCCCCCCCAAAAAAAACCCTTCACTCAAGATGCAATCCTATAACAAAAAGACAGAGATAGCTTTGACACAGCTTCTGTTGTCCTGTAAGCAACTCTGAAGTGGGAGCAGGGGGGAGAGACACTGGCATCTTTCAGGCTCTTGGGTCGTACCTCCAAGCAATAGCTTTCTGTGGTTTTTGCACCGGCCATATTCCAACCAAATGGAACAGGCAAATCCAGGCCATCGACTCACCTTGTGCATCACAATCTTCCTTTGGGCCGGCTCTGCCACATCAATCATTTTCTGTACCACGTAATTGGCATACTGATCTTTCATCATGGTGTATAAGGCACTGTGAGGGCCGTCGTTCATAGTACACACCTCATCAATCAGCATGGCTCGTTCAGTGCGGGAGGCATGCGTGACACATTTCTCCACCACATTGCTGTAGCGAGTCAGAAAAGGTACTGGTTATCTGCTGGCATCCCAACAGGCCACCCGTATCAATGGATTTTGCAAAGTATTTCACACACCTCTTGAGAGTGGATACACACACATCCAGAGGAAAGAATCATAAAACATGTTAACTGTTTTCCCCCTTGTTACATAAGAACACAAACTGGGGAACTGAAATAAATGGCCAGGACTGAGTTTTAGCCTGAGACTGAGAGGCAGGGTCCCCTATAAACAAGATTTAAAATACGTTTGCTAATGTTGGCTGACTGATATCAAGAGCAACTAGAAATAATGCACAGATACTACCTCCATTCATCTCAAAATCAATTGCTTTACAATATAGCATGTCCCCATCTCCAACTTCTTCATCTACTGTGCTTCTGTTTCCCCGAAAAAAAGACAGGGACTTATTTTCTCCCCACCCCACCCCGAAATAAGCACTTGGGCTTATTTTCGGGTCTTGTTATTTTTGAGGTGCAGGAGGCAGCAAGCATGGTCACCTCATGGCTGCTGTTGTGTTGCAATATTTTTGGGGAGGGCTTATTTTCGGGGGAGGGCTTATTTTAACACATGCATTCAAAAACCCGATTGGGCTTATTATCCAGGAAGGTCTTATTTTCAGGGAAACGGGGTACCGTTAAAGGTATCCTGAATTGACAAATATGAAATAGTTGGTTGGATGCATGAAGATTGTGGTTCTAAATACACACTGCTTCATACCAACAGCAAAATTGCGTAGTATTCTTAGTTCCTGAAGGAGTAACAATTTCATCCTTCTCTAGTATCTACATTACACTACACAGAAGCTGCCCCCGGCCGGAATTAGTTAATATTTTGGGGGGAGGTGTTGGTGCAAGCATTCTTGACTCCCACATATTTGAATTATGTTCCATACGAGGGCAGTGCTGGATGGAACTAAGCAACACTACACCAAGCGATAACCTAATCGTTCACCTCGGTCTGTTCCATGACTGCATTTCAACTCTGCTCATGCAGAATTCATGATTCCAGTACCATTTAGCTTCGCCCCACCTTCCTAATGCCACATTCTGCTTTATGTAACTCTGCCCAATAAAGAGATCTGAAAATACATTTGCGGGATGGGAGCAACACTAATAAATGTTTCATCATTACAAGGAATTTTGAAGCTGTAGCTTTTCTTTCCATATATGAAGGACAGAATCTTTTCCCACTTCAGTCCCCCTCCCCCCTACAGCTAATTATTTAGAAATAGGCAGAAAGGAATGATGATGATACCTGGCAAATTTGTGCTGACTCAGTACAAGCACGTTGCCTCTAATTTCTGCCACTATCTTGCTTTTATCTTCAGGTCGCCCATGTTCAAGTACATGTTGGATAACATAGTTCCCATATTGATCCTGTTTGGGGAGACAACATGAGAATAAGTCTTAAAGCCCTTTTTATGTTAAACATCCGTTAAACACAATTGTAATTACGCAGTACCGTGTAATAAGCTGGGCTGTAATCAAATCAATTACAATCTTCACTTCTGAAATGGAATACCAAAACTCTTGCCTTCTCATCTAATTCTTTCTGTGTCAAATGGGTGTCCCACCTTTCATTCAGGAACTTTAGCATAATGTATGCAATGTTTGTGCCTATTTCCCCCCCACAAAAGCACAAGAGGTAGATTGGTAGGTTGAATAGGATACTCAGTTGCTATGTTTCCTACTGCTAGTCTAACACCTTTAATTCAATGTTTCTCAGACTTGGCTATTTGAAGGTGCGTGCGCTACAATTCACAGAATTCTCCAGCAGCTATGCTATGCTGGCTGGGGGAATTCTGGAAGTTGAAATCCACACATCTTAAAGTGTCCACAGTCGAGAAACTCTGCTGTGCATTTGCTCCTTGTTTAGCTATCACAATTGAGACCCACAACTAAGTGAAATCACAACTACACTCATGATCTTATTTCAGCTTTCCTTTACTTTACAGACCTGCTAAGGTCATGCATCCAAGTATTGGTCATTTTGAAAGCCGATCACCTATCTGGAGAACATCCTGATTCCAGAACTCTGTGCAATTTCATTTATGATTTGACAGATTACCTGCACAAGCTGATCTGTGTGTTGATGAAGCTCTTCCAGGATAGGGAGGGTCTGTTCAGGTAGACAGTGTTCAAGGATCCTCTGAATGACCCGGCAGCCATAGGGATGGGTTGACAAGGCAAACACCTGAGTTCAACAGACAGAGGTGAGGACAGGGTAAAAATCCTTATTCAGAACAGCCTAAATTTAAAACAAACAAACAAAACAACAACAACAGGCAATGTAGCATGTCAAATATATTTTTTAATTACTCGCTAGTTATCACTCACTGCCAACCGTGAAACTGAATTCTTTGTACATTTTAAAACTTGATGTTAAGATCGATGGTGACATGGTGCAGTTGGGAGAAAAATGGTCATTTGGGCTTTCAAAATGTCGTTGTGAACTACCTTGTTTTCCTGCAGTTCTGGAAAAGAGAAGGTAACCTTGGCCTACTGCATGCTGGATTATTTGAACACGGCAATGCTTTTAGCTTTCTGCACATGACTTCTTGGCTCTCCTCACGCGCAGCGCCCTAAAATCTTGCTGGAGGATTCAAATACTTTTTTTAAAAAACAAACTGCCTGTTCTTTATAGATATTGATATATCTCCAAAGGATACTTTGACTTTCAATCCCTTCTTAAAACTTAGCTCATTTGTATGATGTTTGCTTTTCAGCTCTTTAGTTTCAGTTTGAGTGCATACACAATTTGCTCAGCGACTTTGGGAAAATATTTGAAATTTAAACAATGCAAGGCAGGAACGTGGATATACACTTCCATGTCCACACACATATATGCCTGAAGAAATTTTCCATCTTTCATTCCTCCTTGCCTCTCCCAACACTTTCCCAGTTACTCTGTATGAAACAATATACATATATACATATATTGGTGGTAAAACAATGGTAATAGCGTCCCCGGTCAGTTCCCAGTTACTCTGGGAACAGTTACTCTGGGCACAGATCAGGTCACTAAGTGTAACTTTTCAGGGAAACAAAGCATTTAAATGATCTGGTATCTGATCATCATCCTGCCATTTAACTAAAGATAAAAGTACCCAAGGGACATGGTGGCTCACTGGCTAAGACGCTGAGCTTGTCGATCAGAAGGTCGGCAGTTCGAATTCCTAGTGCTACGTAATGGAGTGAGCTCCCGTTACTTGTCCCAGCTTCTGCCAACCTAGCAGTTCGAAAGCACGTAAAAAATGCAAGTAGAAAAATAGGAACGAATTTGGTGGGAACAGCGGTTTTTGTGCCTTTGGCATTTAGTCATGCCAGCCACATGACCACAGAGACATCTTCGGACAGCGCTGGCTCTTCGGCTTTGAAACGGAGATGAGCACCATCCCCTAGAACCAGAAACGACTAGCACGCATGTGCGGGGGAACCTTTACTTTAGAGTACCCCAAATTAACTCCTTCCGCCCTGTTGTTTCACATCAATTTCCCTGCCTCCTCACGTCTGTGTACATTCTCTATCAAACATGCACACAAACAACCTTCTTACCTGCCCCTTAAATGCATCAATTATAAACTGCAAGGATTGTGGCTGCACACATTCAATGCATTTTTGCACAACATGATTTCCATTCTGGTCTTTTACACATTTCAAGACGTGGCCATCCAGTTCTCGGACCATCTCGTTCTATGGAAGAAGGGACAGAGAAACAAAGAGAAAGCACCACCAGAACCACAGACAGAAAGCCCTGTAAGAACCAGGGCTTAAGAACCAGTTAAGATTCTTCTTCCTCACCCTAAACTCCCAAGCACTGATCAGCAAGATTCTCACGGACCTTGGGCAAAATGAAACTTCTCCCATCTCCTGTTTATGATAAATCAGGAACTGAATCACGACAAATTAAAACCCAACATGGTTCTGGAAATGACATGATATTGCTCTGTTCATCCAAGTATTTGGTTCATAAATATTTCAATTTCAAGCTCAAAATGGGATAGTCTCAAACTCTTCTAGAATGGTCAGGAGAGCATCCAAACAGCAGTCTTAAGCTTGGAACAGAATGTTTCAAATTCAGGATGTTTTAGCAATAGCACTTAGACTTATATACCGCTTCATAGTGCTTTTACAGCCCTCTCTAAGCGGTTTACAGAGTCAGCCTATTGGCCCCAACAATCTGGGTTCTCATTTTATCCACCTTGGAAGGATGGAAGGCTGAGTCACCCTTGAGCCAGTGAGATTTGAACTGCAGCTAGCAATCAGCTGAAGCAGCCTGCAGTACTGCACTCTAACCACTGCGCCACTTTGGCTCTTGAGTTCACCTCGGTTTTGAGCTCAAAATATTTTTTGCAGAGGCCTATTATTTGACTTTTCAAAAAAAACAACAACCCAAATGTGTGCTTGCCAATCTCTAGAGTAGATTTGGCTGAATGGGTTGTGGGCAGATGGGCAATCTCAAAAGAGGAATGTCCTAACTGCAGCTCCTCCTAGCTAGCAATCACTACTCCTCCTTCCCCCCCCCCCCAACTCCCAAGAAAATAGCAAAGGCTGCAAAAGGCCTTCCATTGTTTTCTTCACTACCTTTATGGCAAACACATATCATCCCCTTGCCCAGCTATACCTAGTCTTGCGCTCCCCAAAAGTCTTTCGCTATTTGTACACATACAAAGGACACAAAGCAGATGACAATCACAAACCACTAAAAGGAGAAGGAAAAAGAAAAAAAACCACACAAAGACAAAGCTTAAGAGGATTTTAATTTAAAAGGAAAGGAAACACTGACATGTAACATCAAGAGATAAAATTAAAATGGAAACTTACAATTACCTGCTGGTCTGGGGGAATAAACTCAAGAGCTTTCTGTATAACTCGGCAGCCGTACATTTGCAAAGCCAGGGAGAGGACGTGGCCACGGATGCGTTCTGCTAAAGCCAGCTTCTGTTCTAGGCTGCCAAACTAAAAGCAATGACAACAGTTACAAGACACATGTCAGAGTTTTGTTCTGACCGAGACTTCCCCAGCAGCATAAAGCAGAGTCCTCATCCCTATAAACCCCTTTTCTTTAATTCACAGTGAATTCCTCTCCAGCAAAGTCCCGGCCCACAGTCTTTCAAGATAGTTCACAATTACCGACTTTATCAGGCTTGGAGAGTGGCCAGGCCAATATCTTTCAGATGCCGCAATACTTGGCAAGAATGCAGGAATGAACTAATTGTCTCCTGCAAACTCCCTCCTCTTTCGCTCCTTTTTTATTCCTTATGGGAGGGGCCATTCAACATCCACCTGTGGCCTTACTCCCAAGTCGATCCTTGTTCCTTAGCTGTTCCCTTCCTCTGGCAACTCTGCACATGGGCACACTGGGAACAGGCTCCAGCTGTTCGTCTGCCTCATTGATATTCGACTCAGAAGGTAGCTGATAACTGTCAGACGGCCCTGGCCACCTCTCTGCCTCTGATGCAGAGCCCACATCAGAGCCTCCCCCAGACACCAGGACTGGCCCATGTTCCTCCCCAACCTCCTCACTGTCCGAATCTGCTGCCAGCTCTGCCGACCTCTGGCAGGCCACAACAAGTTTATCAAAACACGTCAGAGCAGGTTAAAACCCACTTCATTTATAGTGTTTTAAAATGGCCAAAAATTTTGCAAGATTGTCAAATCACAGGTTTCTGCCTTCTCCTCACATGAGATTTCACAAAGTGATTATCATCGTGACTGCATGAGATTAGGGGTGGGAAGGAAACAAGGATGTTCCCCTGAAACAGTTTGCCAACTCCTGAATCCTTCCGCTTAATTTGCTGCTCAGCCAAATGGAAACAATACCTTCTCTGGAAATAGCGCGGTAAACAGGACTCACCTCAAAAAATTTCTGAATTACATAATTTCCAAAGACATCAACCATCAGCTGATAGGCTGCCTGTAGGATTTCATTGAAGACAAGCTGTCTTTCAGCTGGGGTGGCACGTTCCAGTTTAAGCTGGATAAACCTGGAGAGGGCACAATTAAACAAGAAATTTGTACGGCTGATGTTGGTGCGTATTTTAAAAACTTGAAATTATGGAAGTAAGAGAAGTGTGCCTAGCATTGATTTGCCTGACATAAAACAAATAATAAACAGGACTGAAGTTTTCTACTAGGTTAACTTACACATTACCCTCCAGCCAGCAAATTCCCTATTGATTTTAACTCAAAATAAGCATAAATCCAATGATAAATCCAATTGCTACCAGCATGCTGAAGCATATAAACCCCTTTTTACAGAAAAATCTTCCTTTATGTCTTTGCCTTAGGACAGCCCCTTCAATAAGAGCTTTTAGAAACAAGTGGCTCCTAGATTCTGAGGTATTTCCTCTATGGAAACACCTCCTCTAGAGGTAAACACTTAAAGTTTTTTAAGTTGCTTTAAGAATCTCCTCTTTTTTTTGCAAACTTTCGGACACTTTTACGCAGTTTCTGCTGCCAGTCCATGATACTGTCCTATTCCTTAAAGAAACTATTTCGAAACATTTATAGGAATGGACTGTCTCAGACTCATGCCAAACCTGAAGGCCTTCGATGATCTCCCCAAGACTTCAAAGTATATTTTTTAAGGTGAAAAGAGGATGAAACATGCAATTGTATTAGCCACATTTTAGCCAGCTGGGTGTCCTTGGGTCAGTTACTTAGCCTTAGGAAGAGCACAATAGCAAACCACTTCTGAAAAAATTGCCAAGAATAGTATGGATTTGTTATTTAGTTGCCAGGAATGAAGACTGACTCAGAGAGACCAGAACAAAAACCTCCCCAATATAAATAGGAATATAGGCTAATCTGATTGTCAGTGTTCCAAGTAATGCACCCTTAGAAAGCAGAACTCCGAGGCAGGCAGATTCCTCAAAGAACAATTTATTGAATACATCGTATTGGCACAACTGGCGAAAACGAACTGAAAAGTTCCTGCAGTTTTCACCTAATTAAACAGTGAAAGTTCTCCCCTTCCCCCAAATCATCAGTCGCATTGTCCAATAGAGGTGCTGGCCTGTTGCTTGCTTACTCTGCTCCTCCTCTCCTTAGCACCTGTTGGAATGCCCTTGGTTCCCACAGGAAAACTTTTTGTTTTGACTACAATTCCCCCCCCCCCCAGCTATCTATTTTCCACTGTCCCCTTTTCTGCCTTGTGGCAACCCTGAAACCTCAAAGATGGCCTCAGCCAGATTTGCTTCAGGGTTGACACCGATTTTGCAGGGCTCCCTCATGTCCTGCAGAATGCTACTCAAACGTTATGCTTGACCCTGGGGCGGGGGGGGGGGGTAGGGGGGAATTCCCACGCTCTTTTCTACAAAAGTTCTCCTCTGCTCGTTCTCCCCACTCGCCTTGATCCATGTTGATCCTGGGAAAATTCCATAATGTGACCAGCAATCTCTCTCAACTGCAGGTTCGGGTACCGGTTATTACGGAAGTCTTCGAGCAGCCTGCTGCGGCCGGAGGGCATGACATCGGACATCCCGTAGCGCAAACGTGAGGACGGGAAGAGGGTGCTGCTGGGACTGAAGAGACTGGAAGCGCTGCTTGCACTCCGGTACTTGGCTTCAGCTCCGGGGGCAGCAGAGATGTAACGGCCACTTCCATTTGTGAGACCTCCTGCAAGGAGTTTTTTTTTAATGTCAAAATACCAGAGGTAGCTAATAATAAG
The DNA here is from genome assembly GCF_051295495.1 of Thamnophis sirtalis. NCBI lineage: Eukaryota > Metazoa > Chordata > Lepidosauria > Squamata > Natricidae > Thamnophis > Thamnophis sirtalis. The sequence goes on along the minus strand of NW_028261393.1, from coordinate 14,061,680 downwards.
TGACTAATAAGAATGCCTCAAGCTGCAAACACATGGAGTCATTTCCCCAGGCTATAACTGAAGTGGGACAGACTTTTTAACTAGAAATATTCTTTTTTGCACATGTGATCATTCAGTGGTTGGTTTTAGCCATGAGGGCAAGAGCTGTGGTTTCCATGTCCTTTGAACATTCGCCCCTTTCTTTACCGGCACCACAGAGGTGATTAGTCAGTTTCTATCATCATCATCGTCTTTTAACGATCCCATTATCCCTTGTGGGGTGGAGTCTGCGCAACTGAATGGAGCTAGCAGAGTGTTTACTGGCCTGATGCCCTTCCTGACGCCAATGAGGAGTTTTATTCGGCAGTTATATTCTCAGGGTGCCCAGAGAGAAATATCTGCCTCTACCTAGGATCGAATTCACAGCCTCCTGATTGTGAGGAGAGCGCTCTGCCTCTAGGCCACCCCACCACTCCTAGTCAGTATATATATCCCGCTTTAAAAGTCCCCAATGGACGAGGGTTAAAATGAGACACCTCTCTCCCCACAAGAAAGCACCCTCGGAGAAAACCAAGCTTCTATCACATCTTTGCTGCCGCAGAATAAGCTTTACACTAGTGAGCTAAGCAGATGAGTAGTTGTTACTTTCTCAGAAAAATAGTCGGGACCTATCGCTTAGCAACAGCATAACTTTGCTGCTGCTTAAGAGAGATTTCCAGCTCAATAGTATGTAAACACATAAATTCTACTTCGACTGCCACTGGTGATACTTCCTTACTGGAACATCTTATGTATTATCCCACACTTCTCTACCTTTCTATTTGCTAGCATATGCAACCTCGGAAAAGCAACCTGTACAGTTTCCCTAGAAGACATGCCTTGATCAATACACCTTGGGTATGAAATTATGTTATCTACCACCTACAGGTGTGCAACGCTATCAAGAGCCAAACACGGAACAATCCGGATCCAGCACACTTTTGCATATACAGCCACTCTGTTTCCTGGGATGCCATCATCTTTCAGACCAAGAAAAAAAGGTTAGGGGTCGAAAGCCAGTAAGGGGAAAAGCTCTTGGCCAACAAGACTAAAGAGATAACAGTTTAATGAAGCAGCATTCACAAAAGGAATATTTTTGGGGTATTTCTGGCTGAGACAAACAAAAAGCAGCTTTGTAAGGATTACAGATCATTTAAAAAGATAGAAGTCTTCTGAACTTCTTTAACTGGGCAAAGCAGGGAGTCCAATCTTGCTAGGCCCACAAAACAGTTTTGCAGGAGGGGGGGGTGGAGGTTCAAGAAGGAAGAATCCTAGCCAGTTCAGATTTTGGACTTTTGAGGCCCTGTCATGTTTGCAGGAATATCTAACCAAGCAATATAAATCATTTAAGCATATAACAGTAGATAAAATGATACCCTTCCAATATTTTGAATTAGCTGTCAGTCAAACCATCTGGAGGCAGCAAGTTTTCCTGCAAGCAGTGGGCCAGGTGGGAAACAACGAGCAGCCACAGCTTCAACCAAGATGCCGATTTAACCCGTGAGAACAGCAGTATCCTTACCAAGGTTTAGGCTTGAAGAGGAGCCATGAGAAGACAAAGATGGTGGAGGAGTCTGAGAGTGACCAGGTCCCTGACTAGGCAAAGGCATGCCTACCGGACCCGGTGAAGAGGAAAATCCAAGGCCATTATAAAAGCTATGTCCTATAGGAGTCAAATTGCTGGATGTCCTCTTGTAGAGATCAGTGCTGCCTGTGAGGGAATCTCTGCGAGAACCGCTGCCTGTGTTGGAATTGGCAACTGAAACAGAAAGGAAAGGAGGTGAGGAGTGAAAGGTTTCATCAGTAAGGAAAGGAGGATACTGAAGAGGAAGGATACCCGCTGGGTCTAATTATCAAAGCAAAACTGAAAGACTGAGAATTACCATATTTTTTGCACTATAAGACCCCCCTCCCAAAAAAAGTGGGTTGAATTATCTGTGCCTTATAGAGCGACTATTGTGGAGGGGGGAGGGGTTGGTACGATGGCAGCACCACCATCACCTATCACTGTTGCCACTGTTCGCCGCCACCAAATGGTGGCTGCGGCAATCAGCAGCAGCACCTGTCACCTAGAACAGCTGATCAGCAGTATTCCAGGAGGCTGATCCGACCGCCGATCAGCTGCTGGGCAGCAAAGGCTCCAACGTTCTCCAGTGGCTGCAGCAGCTCAGCTCAGTTGGTTGGTTGCGTTTATTTATAGGCCGCCCTTTTCCCTGAGGGGACTCAGGGCGGCTAACAACTTATATGGGAGGGGAAGACATACAATAACATAAAAACACAATATATAATTAAAAACAAGCAACTTTCATTCAACATTCGGGTGGGGGCAAATTATGGTCTTTACCCCCAGGCCTGGTGGGATAGCCAGATCTTGAGGGCTGTGCGGAAGGTCTGAAGGGTGGTGCGGGTACGAATCTCCACGGGGAGATCGTTCCAGAGGGTCGGAGCAGCTACAGAAAAGGCTCTCCTCCGCGTAGTTGCCAGCCGACACTGGCTGGCAGATGGCACTCGGAGGAGGCCTAATCTGTGGGATCTTATGGGTCGAGAGGAGGTAATTGGCAGGAGACGGTCTCCCAAGTACGCAGATCCACTACCATGAAGGGCTTTGTCGGTAGTAAGAAGCACCTTGAAGCGCACACGGAGATCAACAGGTAGCCAGTGCAGCTCGCGGAGGATAGGTGTTATGTGGGTGAACCGAGGTGCACCCACGATCACTCGCGCGGCCGACGGAGTTGACCGGCAGAGGGCGCAATGGAGCAGAGCCCTGATGAACCACATGGTGGGGCTGCGATAACGTGCTGAAGCTAACCAGGCTCTTTGCTGCAAGGATGCTAGCCAGATGAATACCGGATGGATGCTGGGAGACAGAGGCAGATTTTTTTTTCTTGTTTTCCTCGTCTACAGCTAATGTGTGCCTTATGGTTTGGTCCGTCTTATAGTGCGAAAAATATATCTCCAAATGCTATTAGAATTCTTTCAAATTAACAGAAACAGGCATGACAAAGTAGCATATAACATTCTCCACATTAAATCATTTTGTTTTTAAAAAAATTAAATCTGAAAAACTCTGAAATCAAAATCTTGCAAAATCTTGTTGGAATGCCAGCATCCTGTTTTACACATTGTTTTAATTTCCTCACCTGAGATTTCAAGAATTGAGGGATCTAATTATTGAAAAGGATATGGCATTTCTCTGAGGTTTTCTTTTTCCCTGAGAATTACTTTCTCAGTCTCTTTCTCGGCCATTTAGCAAAGAACCAGTGGGATATAAGGGTTCAAGTACTGAGATGCAGAGCGTGGAACATAATTTACTGAGAAACCTTGGGTTAGTCACAATTTTAATATAATACTTTTGAGGTGTTTAAATAGAATAGGGAAGACCACACAAAAAAGGCTAGAAGAATACAAACAAACATAGCAATAAATACTCCTTCATATATAGATATCATGAATTGAAATATGGGCTGTGTTAACACAACACACTGAGTCATATTCATTTCTCATATTTAATAACTGCCAACCTCCCTCACATGGGGACTTATATGGTGTTTGATAGGGCTGTGTTGTGTGAACCAAATTCTAGAGATACCCTAAGAGAACTGTGACTTTAGTACAATGTGTAAGCCAGGGTCATGTCCTAAAGCTGCGGCCTTCAACCTTTTGGGCATCAGGAACTGCTTCCGTAGAGAGAGAGTTTTTTCCAGCAGACTGGAGGGAGCCTGGCTTTGCATGCTGTCTGCATCCCACGGATGGGGCTTCGCTTGTTTGCCTGGCCCAGTTTCTGGAATACCGAGGTGGCAGAGTGGTTAGAGCAGTGTTTTTCAACCTTTTTTGTGCAAAGGCACACTTTTTTCATGAAAAAAATCACAAGGCACACCACCATTAGAAAATGTTAAAAAAAATTAACTCTGTGCCTATATTGACTATATATAAAGTAATTTTCCCACGGCACACCTTACACTATGTCACGGCACACTAATGTGCCGCGGCACAGTGGTTGAAAAACACTGGGTTAGAGAACAGTAATACAGGCTACTTCTGCTGCCTGCCGGCTGCCTGCAATTTGGCAATTCAAATCTCACCGGGCTCAAGATTGACTCAGCCTTCCATCCTTCCGAGGTGGGTAAAATGAGGACCCAGATTGTTGGGGGCAAGAGGCTGACTCTGTAAACCGCTTAGAGAGCTATAAAAGCACTGTGAAGCAGCATATAAGTCTATCTATGTTATGCCGCGGCCTGGTGCCGGTCCCTGGATTGGGGGCTGGGGATCCCTGTCCCATTAGAATAACAGAGTTGGAAGGGAGCTTGGAGGTCTTCTAGTCCAGCCCTCTGCCTAGACAGGAAACGCTATGCCATTTCAGACAAATGGCTATCCAACATCTTCTTAAAAACTTCCAGTGTTGGAGCATTTACAACTTCTGGAGGCGAGTTGTTCCACTGATTAATTGTTCTCACTGTCTAAGTAACGTGCCCTAAAGCAGTGTTTCCCAACCTTGGCAACTTGAAGATGTCTGGACTTCAAGTCCCAGAATTCCCCAGCCAGCGAATGCTGGCTGGGGAATTCTGGGAGTTGAAGTCCAGACATCTTCAAGTTGCCAAGGTTGGGAAACACTGCCCTAAAGGATCTTTGCTGGATCCATTCAGAACTGGAAACTTTATTCGGAACTGACCTACACCAACGTTATCCCCTCCTCCTGCAGCAAGACATCGGTGCCCATTATTTCTTTCACTTCGGGAGAGCAGCTGCTCCTACCTGCTGTTCCGAAGCCTCCCAGCGCAGACCCCAGGGTAGCACCAAGGGAACTGCTGCTCCCAAAGCCGAGGGAAGTGTTGGCAGGTTGGGCCGAGCCCTGAGAAAAGAGCGAGCTGCTCTGCGAATTGCTAGTGAGGGAATTGTTGCCGTAAAAGGAGCTGGAGGCCAAGTTGCTGGTGGGCTGTTGCTGAGGCTGAGGCTGTTGAGTCCCGAGAGGTCGAAATGGTCCACTGGTCGTTCCTGCGAGGCCACCAGCAGCGCCGTTTGCTGAAGCTGCAGCAGCTGCAACCGCTATCGCAGAGAAACGGGGAAAGGGGGGGGGGGGATAGGATAACAAGTCAAAGAATGGGAAACCTCACACAGACTGAATCAATACAGCGTCTATTTCACAGAATGTGCTATCTATCCAAATTCATTTCCAGGAAAAGCCATCGATCAATTTGTATGTATCGTTTGGACCCGAGATTTTTCTAAACGGTTGGGAAGTCAAGATTAGTGCATCCCTCTGGCAAATTAAATTAAACCATGGCAAGTTGCCATGATAGCAAAGCAGCTAAATCTAAATCTAGCCACGATCGCTTATTTAAGAAACACTCAATTCTTTTTCCAATTAAAAAATCCTAGCTAATTATGTTGCGAATACAGCCGAGCTTGGAAGACAGTACATTCAGCACGTAAGATTTCAATACCCATTGTATCTACCGTGTTTCCCCAAAAATAAGAGCAGGTATTTATTTATTTATTTATTTGCCTCCAAAAGAGGCATTAGGTCTTATTTTCGGGGGGTGTCTTCCACTGTCCCACATCGCCATAGTGGCACAGGAGCCCTTGAGGCTTCAGAAAAGATGGTTAAATGGAGGCCAGGGGGCGCCATGCCCATCAATCCAGAGCTCGTTTCTTGGCTGCAGAGGCCTTTCCTGAATGCCTTTGAGGGTGAAACGGAGGCCGGGGACAATGCGCACAAGCGGCGGGCAAGTGGCCGCAGAAGTGGGACAGCAAGGCGAGGCAGGGATTGGGGCATGGGAGGCCCGGCTGGAACTGTCCTAAGGTATGTAGGGCAGCTCCACCACCCTCCATTCCCATGCTAGCTTGATTTTTACCCGTGCACCCCACACACCTTGTGCAACCAGGTGCAGCGGTGTGGGTGAGGTCTTAACTAGGGCTTATTTTGGGGGGATAGGGCTTTATTGGGAGCTCATGTAAAATCAAGCTAGGTCTTATTTTCAGGACAGGTCTTACTTTCAGGGAAACACGGTAAGAGTTACACAAAGCTGCTAAAATGACTGTGCATCCAATTTCTGTGCTGCCAACAGAGAGTATCTAAGCAAGACTTGCCCGCTTGTGCAGCTGAGGAACTGATGATGACAGGAGCAGGAGCTACCAGTCGTACCGGAGCTCCGAGGCCATTCCTTGCCCCCGTATTCACCACAAGAGCACCTGTTTGGTCATAATAGGCGGCAGGAGCCAGGACTGGGTAACCTATGAAGACAGATGAGACCATTGTGAGGAGTCTACTTTACAACTCTGCTTTTTGAGTTGCCCCACTCCGAACCCCTCTGCTCTTCTGGAAAGAATTAAGCTCCTACCTGGCATTCCTGCTGCGAGCCCCTGCCCGAAGGCAAGAGCTGAATTCACTGCCGCTGCAGCCACTAAAGGATCCGTCTGCTGGCCCTGTTGGTTCTGATTTGGGGTCAAAGGGCGCTGGCTGGCTCCTCCCCGGAGAACCTTGGAGGAAAGCAAGTAGGTATCAGGAATCAGCACCATCGGGAGCAGAAAACAACATGCTGCAATTAACATGGAAACATCCCTTTTCATATGTTATCTTTGGGAACCGCCCATCTCCCCTAAAACACCTTGAGAGACCGCCTACTGCCAATTACCTCCACTAGGCCAATAAGATCCCATAGATTAGGCCTCCTCCGAATTCCATCAGCCGGCCAATGTCAACTGGCAACTACCCGGAGGAGAGCCTTCTCGGTGGCTGCTCCGACCCTCTGGAACGAACTCCCCGTGGAGATTCGTACCCTCACCACCCTCCAGACCTTCCGCGTAGCCCTTAAAACCTGGCTGCCCCGACAGGCCTGGGGCTAAAGACTTCAACCCCACTCGAATAGTATGACTGTTGCGCTTTTTTAACGATGTATTGTCTTCATGTTTGTAACTTGTTTGTCCTTCCCTCCCCCTGAATTGTGAGCCGCCCTGAGTCCCCTCAGGGAAAAGGCGGCATACAAATAAAGTAAAATCTAATCAAATCTAAACCTTCATTGAATGTCATATATGCAAAATCAGAAACAGGCAGTTGCTTTTTTCCCCCTGTAGAACAGGAAGTGTAAACGTTGGGCTACAGGAAACATTTATTGGCCTGTCAAAATTTGCACGTTCTTTTATAAAAACATCCATTTCCTCCCCTGCTCTTCACCATTCACCCTAGATTCTGATGATGGTTCCGCCGTATCACTGTTATCTTTGCTCTGGTCTACTGCCTCCCAACCATCTAAGAATGTCTCACTAGAAATATACCATTGATCGAAAATTGGTACACTCCTTCTATCTGGGATGGTTGTCCTCTTCCACCGAGAGCGCAACTTCAGGAGGGATGCGCATGGAGCAGTGAGGGAGGGGACAGCCGCCTAGCCAGCCAGGTCAGCCAAATCAACGCTGGCAATCAATGGGGTGACAGATGTTGCAGCCAGATTGCCCTTACATCCACTAGAACAGTGTTTCTCAACCTTGGCAACTTGAAGATGTCCGGACTTCAACTCCCAGAATTCCCCAGCCAGCATTCGCTGGCTGGGGAATTCTGGGAGTTGAAGTCCGGACATCTTCCAAGGTGCCAAGGTTGAGAAACACTGCACTAGAAATATAAGTTAGGCTTAAGGCCACAACATTTGCTTTAAAGCATGCCTCTTCTCAGGGCTGTTTTTCCTCAAATAATTTTTTTTTAAAAACCAGGAGGGGTGGAGAAATGCTGGGCTGCAAGGGAAATGTTGCTAAGGGACCCTCTGTAAGGGTTGGTGTTCCAAGTGTGGCACCTATTGTCTGGAATGGCCTTCTAGTAAAAAAATCAAGACTTGCTCCCTTCCTGATTTCATTCAGGAAAAAAAAAAATTTAAACATGGAGCTTCTTTTATGGAGCATTTGTAGCCCGAAATGACACCACTGATATGTACACGAGGATTTTCATGGCTGAGTATAATTAACTGAACTTAATACTCCTCGTCATTATCCATAATATAGTCTTAATGGATTGCTGCAAGAAATACAAAGAAGGCATATAAATTCGTGGGCACCACAATGAGATTCTGTCCTGTTTTATTTCAGTTTTACACAGTGAACCATTATGGCAACAACTTGTAACTTTATATAGATGGGAAATTATAAAAATACGTACTTAAGTAGATTATTTGGAGAACAACCGTCAATAACATATCCATGTACATTGGGCAGAAAAGAAATGGTAAACTCTTAACATCACAGCAATGTATTGTTTAAGAAGGTCCAGCTCAGCTTATATGAGTCCATAACAAGATTCTCATTACAGAACAACGTTCTCAGTGAGGGCAAGGGTGTCATCATTGCCAGACCTTTTGAATTTAATGTCTTGGAAAAAAAATAAATCAAAACTGTGTTTCCTTATCCTCAAGTGGTGGAAACCACAGTAACAAATGATTATTCTGTTGCAATCAAATATATTATACTGTTCTGCCAATCCCCGTGCCAAAATCTAGACAGATAATCTATTTTGAGGATAGATATGCATATCGTTATCCAGGATATGAGATCTGATTGATAGAACATACTAAACCATCCATCATGATTAACAAACCCGACAGGGGAGTTCACACAATACACTATGTCAAAACCACATTATGGCTTAATGTGATACTGGAACCTGATTAAGAGCTGCGTGTAAATGAGAACGTCTGAAAATATTCGCGGCCATATTCCCACTGTTCTTCTCTGCCCCTCCTCCTCTTGTGCACGCACCAATGAGACTTTTTCTCATTGGTGCGTGCAATTTCTCATAATCGAAGACCCAATGCACAAGTTCCATTGCTCGGTTTCGGCCTTGGAACTACTTATTAAACAGTTTGCTACCATTATAAAATGTGGCTCCGAGAGGAGGCTGCTCAGCGGGAAACCTACCAAGAGCGCCTTGCATCATCACCAACTAAATCACACCTACCTATTACAAGGGGGAAGGTGCTGTCTTTGAGGCGACGCCCCTTACCTGCTGCTGCCCTTGTTGGGTCTGCTGAGAGTTTTGTTGATTGGAGGAGTTTGTGGCAGCGGCGGCAGCGGCTTGTTGCTGGAAAAGACTGGCGGGATATACTCCCCAGGGAGCTACTCCATAATATTGATGGGGGACAACGGCAGGCCCTAAAACACCGACAAAAGGACTGGCTTTATCATTTACTAGTAGCATCACAGGGATTAGCAGCTCAAATTAATCTGCCATCGACTGAACAAGAGAAACGAAGAGTAGCTGAAGTGGAACCCCATCTGGCCCAAGGGGACAAGGGAATGAAGGAGGTATCCATGCCATGTGCCCAGTTTTCTATATTTTTTTTCAGTTTTAGGCAAAAATAGTCCTTGACTTACAATGGTTCGTTCAGTGACCATTACAAGTTACAACGGCACTGGCAAAAGTGTCCTACCGCCCTTTTTTCATACTTTTGACCATATTTCACGGGTCATGTGAATAAAAAATTCAGATGCTGGACAACTGGCTTATATCTATGACGGTTGCAGTGTCCTGGGCTTGTGCGCTCATCTCTCGTGACTTGCAAGCTAGGCCAATGGGGGAAGCCAGATTCAATAAACAACTTTGTCACTAGCAACTGCAGCGATTCGCTTAACAACTGTGGCAAGGAAGACCGTAAAATGGGACAAAAACCGCTTAATGGATGTCTCGCTTAGCAACAGAAATGTTGGGCTCAATCCCAGTCGTAAGTCGTGGACTACCTGTAAATGGTACCTCCTCACTCAGAACAAGTACTTGCTTATTGGTAGATATATCTCACTTGAGAGGCTTATACTTTCAAGCCCAGGGATCCAAACCAAGGGCTCTAACAGCTTGAGAGTCTGGACAAGATAAGCAATGTACTTGGGTCAGTTTTGTTTCCCTGCACTCTTCCTTCCCGAACTTCTACAACCGTGATGGGGAACCAATGGCATGAGTGCCCGAAGTGGCACGCGTAGTCATGTGGCCTGGCACGCGTAGCGTCACCCATCCCTCTTCCAGGTTTCTGGCGCGCATGTGCAGGCGACCATCAGCTGGCCTTTGTGCGTGCGGCAATGCCGGAAAACGGAAGAGCTGGTCTTCTGTTTTCTGGTGGGAGCAGGAGCGCCAACCAGCTGAAAGGCACTTGCACATGCGCGGCAGTCAGCGGAGGACTTGCTGGAAGTTCATTTTCCAGCACGCGCATGCCCCCTAGGGCAGCTCCTATTCCGGCCCAGATGAGCGCGCATCCGTGCTCCCTTTTTGGCACCCAGGGGTCCGTTTCCCCATCACTGTTCTACAACCTGCTGCTCTGAAACCCAATGCAGGGAAAGACTCTGGAGATTCTCATTCATCCAGGTCATGGTTGTCCCAAAGGTGCTTTTTCAAGAGGCAACGGGATTTTCGGGGTTGTTTTTTTGTTTTCTCGGAGACTCGAAGAATCTTCTTGGATGAGAAGCGAAACATCTTCGAAGGAAAACCAGGAAGTCCAGTTAGCTGCCTCTTGAAAAAAATCACCTTTGGGAAAATGCAAGGGAAGGCAGCAAGCTGGGAAGGATACCGTGACTCCTGGTTCCCCGAGGTGTAAGAAGACAGTCCCTCGGAGCCTCAAGTATTTGGGGGGGGAGGGGGGGCTTCTGTCCCAGAGGAAAGACCATTTTGAAGCAACTCACCTAAAGTTGCGGCTGCCGCAAGTCCTGCTGCGTAGGGATCCGTCCCTGGCGGAGCGGCGCTGATGATGTAAGGGTTGGGCACAAAGGCAGCAGGGGCTAAACCTGCTGAAAACATACCTGTCAGTGAAAACAAACCCCACTGAACAACCTCCGCAGGGCTCGTATGTGTGTGTGTGTGTGTGTGTGTGTGTTGTGTGTGTGTGTAAAAGCAACATATCTCTGATCAAACAGAGCAAAGGGTTCAGGGCATTAAGACAAGAGCCTTAAAATCTACAGAGATCTTCCGTGAAGAAATCTACTGCTCGTTTTGATTTAGTATGTACAAACAGAGCTTACACTTTAAAAGGGGGGGGAGGGGGTTTGTTCCCCCACCCCCATTTTTTAAATAATTACATCGGGCATTTTACCCATGTTTGATTTTTGGAACTGCTCTATCAACCACCACCCCACCTCTCCCATAGTAAGGCATATATTCTTCCGTTTGCCTTCAGTCTTATTTAAATGACTGGAAGTGTCTTGGGCAAACATTACGTTGAGGCTATTTCGGGAGGAATGCGAGGCAGGAGAAATGTGTTTCTCGGTTAAATCTCTTAGGTAGCTCAGTTCATGTCTGGCTCAGAGGCAATGAGTCCTTTCAATAAAAGTTCTCATTATAGACTCTCAGTCTCAGTGAGGGCAAGAGCATCATCACTGCCAGACACCATAAAGGTAAGGATATAAAAATCCCATAAAAATCAACTCATCATTTCTGCTTTATCCTCGCACTCTTTTTTTGGGGGGGGGACGGACACACAAATGAACAGCGTCTCCAGAGTTATTTAATGAAGAGATGAATGGAACACAGAAGGCGATCAGATTTGTACCCACTCAGGACATGAAGGCTTACCTATGTGAGGCTGATGGGCAGCTGCTAATGCGTATTGCTGTTGTTGGGCTGCTGTCAGTTGCTGGACAGCGAGTGCATTCGGTCTTTGGAACAGCTAAGAAAGAAGCAATTAAAAAAAACACACACACACATTAATTTTACAACTTTACTCCGATGTTCTTAATACCAGCAGCTCATTGAACCTAGAGTCCGTCTCTGCCCATAATACTACCGTGTTTCCCCCAAAATACGACCTACTCAGAAAGTAAGTGCTAGCTTGATTTTTACACGTGCACCCAATATAAGCCCTACCCCACCTCCAAAATAAGACCTAATTAAGATCCCGCCCACTCCAGGGTGCACAGGTAAAAATTAAGCTGGAGGGGTGGAGCTGGCCAGTGGTGGGTTCCTACTGGTTGGGCCAGGTTTGGCGGCATGGGTCGCTGGACCGGCAGCAGCCCAGCCTGCCACGCCCCCAAACTGGTTCTCCCGGTGGCGCCATAGGCACCGCATCTTATTTTTGTCTGCTGCGCATGCACAGAAGTATGTTTATATTACTGGGCATGCGTGCACAGCACGCATCAATCACGCAAGACGTGAGAAGCACGCACAAAGAGCACGTGCATGCGCTGCGTGACCATGAGAAAACCAGCAGTAGCGGCTGCTGGAATCCACCCTTCGAGCTGCCCTACTACTTACCTTCGGATAGTTAGAGCCAGGCTTCGCACACCTCTGCCCATCTCTTTTCTGCAGCAGGCAAGGCTTTCCTGGAGGCCTCTGTAGCTGATAACAGAGCTCTGGATCAATCCGGTGCTCTGTTATCAGCTACAGAGGCCTTCAGGAAAGCCTTGTTTGTCAGAGCTGGAAGTCGTCATTGGGGGTGTCACTTGGAACCCTGACATTGCTGGGCTTGCTGGACGAAGAAGTTCCTAAAGGCCTCTGTTAGCAAAAAAGAGGCCGGGGACGACGCACGCAAGTGAGTGGAGTCTGTGGACAACATCCCGCCCCCCCAAAAGTAAGACCTGTTGCCTTTTTTGGTAGCAAAAGATAATATAAGACAGGGTCTTATTTTCGGGAAAACATGCTATCCCTCTGATAACTAAAGGTAGTCTTTGTTTAGCGACTGCCTCATACAGCAACTATTTGCAGTGATGAAAATGTAACTCTGTGACCAATCCTCACGTTTATGACTTTTGCAGGTCTATAAAGCAAAGGAAAGTTTAAGCTAATAAGCACAGCTACAATTGTGCTTAGGGACAGCTTCACTTAACAACTAGGCCACCTGTCCCAATCGTGGTTACTAAATGAGACCGGCCTGTCTTTTATAAGGAGGAGGAATAACCTGGAACCCTGCAGATTCTATTAAATGGCAATTCTTCCAATGCCTAAAATGTGTCCTTCTGGTTAAGGTTAATGGAAGCTCCCGTGTTCCTCCCTCTTGTTCTGCTCTTTCTAGACATCTTCTTCTTCTTTTTCCAATCTCAAACTAACGACTATGTTGGTGATTCGGTTCATTGTTAGCAAACATTAGGATGCATTTGTTTGTCAAAATTTCCCTAAAAGGTCCTTGTATTTATTGCCACTGTAATGCTCCAAACCACACAGGGCCAGAACAGTGATGGCGAACCAATGGCACGCATGGCACAGGTGGCACGCAAAGCCCTCTCTACGGGCACGCCAGCCATCGCCCCAGCCCAGCTCCATCGCACATGCGCGCACGTCTCCCGCTGGCCAGCTGGTCTTCAGGTCTCTGCTGCGCATGTGCGGGGGAGGGGGGGGCATTCGCATTTCATTTTCGAGATTTGCACGTGTTGTGTCCCCCAAACCCCATTATGGGATTGGAAGGCCTCCTTCACCAATCTGGAAGCCAAAACAGGTCACAGGGGAGCCGCACGAGCCCCCCGCTCCCTCCGTGGCCCATTTTGGTCCTGTAAAACTTTCTGCACCGACCTGAAAGCCCAAAATTGGGGGGGGGGCAGGGCGCTTGCATTGCATTGTTGGGTTTCGGCGCACATGCACTTTGGGCACTTGGCACCAAAAAGGTTAGCCATCACTGCACTAAGCTTATGTTTTTTGGCTACAAAGCAGTGCTGACACCTGTTTCCTAAATTAGTTCCATACCCCAAATGCTTATAAACCCGTGATGGCGAACCTGTGGCACGCAGAGCCACTTGTTAGGGCACGTGAGGTGTTGCCCTGTCAGCTGGCCAGCATGCATGCACGTGCTGGCCAGCTGACTTCGGCTTTGTTTTGAGGCCATTTTTCACCTCCGGAGGGCTAAAACCAGCCCTGAGCAAACCGGAAGTCAATTCTGGTTTGCTTGTAGGGTCGTTCCCCTGAGCCTTCAAGAAAGCTGTCTGAAGGCCCCTGAAGGCTCTGGAGGGCTAAAACCAGCCCCATGAGCAAACCGGAAGTCCATTCCCAAACTTGCTGGGCCGGGTTTTTGGGGCTCCTGAGGCTTCAGAGAAGCTCCTGAAGCCTCCGGAGGGCCTCCGTTGGAAGGAGGCTGTTTTCACCCTCCCCAGGCTCCTATAAAGCCACTGGAGTCTGGGGAGAGTGAAAAAAAGGCGGCCAAAAATTGGGGGGGGGGGAAATGCTGGTCGTGCGCACATGCATGCTGGGGTCATGTGCATAGCACTATGGAGGTGGCATGCCCGTGCATGACACCACCCCCCGCGCTCCCCCCCGCTTTTGGCACGCGAGCCAACAAAGGTTCGTCATCACTGTTATAAACTATATATTGTTCCCTCTCTCTTCCTCCCTCTCCCCCCCCCCGTTTGTTTTATAGGATAGATATTTCATATCTCATCTTTATATCAGCAGCAACAGACAGGCCTAAATTGCAGGTGTTCAGAGTAGAAGAAAAACTTATGGGAGAAAAAAGGTTAGGAAAACCCAACTGTTTAATCCACATCAAAAAACAAAAAAAATGGTCATGAAAACACCGAGCTATTTCCGCTTAATGGGGGGAGGGAGGGAGGGAGGGAGAGAGAGAAAGAGAGAGAATGCAAATCCACTGAAGGAAGGTAGGGAGGTTGAAAAAAGTGATCTGGGTCGATAAATGCGGTAGTACCTACCTGTTGTTGTGAGTTGTAATCAAATAAGCCCACAGTTGCCGCAGCAGAATCCACAGGAACCTGGGTACCAGAGTAATCAAACTGAAGTGGCTCCATGCCCACATGCTCCATGGGATCCAGAGGAACACTCTGGGACTCCATGTTAGAGAAATCCTCCACGGGCTTGGCACCATTAGTACTAGCTAACTGGGCTAAGCTTTCTGATCCATTCTGGTTTGGCCCTAAAAGATCCACATCATTGGCAGAGTTCTGGCAGTTTCCGGGTGTCCTGCTGAAAAAGAAAGGGGAAGGAGTGATTTCAGTTTTGACTTACATGTTTCCTATACACTTAATTTAATTAGCGGGCCATAGGAACATGCGTACCTATGTGTTACAACACACTCTCTTTAAGTTGTGTTATCCTCTACAATGGCTTCTCTTCTTTCGTATTGTAAACATCTTTAACCCAGATGTGATACCATATTGGGATTCTCTCCCAGGATAATTTTATTAGCAACAATAAAACCTGAAGACAATGTAATAAAGTCTTTCAAAATTATCTTGCTCAATTAACGATCCAATTGATGCTGCTTGCTGCTTCTCCCAAGAGAACGAAGGAAAGAACAATTCCCAGGATTCTCAATCCTAGCTTACAAAGAAAAAAAAACCTGCCTGGCCCCTTCAACTATACCAACTTTAAAGTCCAGTCCTGGTAATTTGGTTGAAGGTAAAGATTTTCCCTATCCACTCATTTCTGACTCTAGGGGGCAGTGCTCATCTCTGTTTCTTAGCCGAGGGAACCAGCAGTATTTTATTTTTGGTGTTTCATGGTCACGTGGCCAGCATGACTACACGCTGTGGCAGGTGGAACACCATTACTTTCCCAGTGATACTTATTTATCTACTCACATTTGTCTGCTTTCAAACTGCTAGGTAGGCGGGAAATGAGCCAAGTAAGATGAGCTCACTCTTGTTGCATATAGTTCAAGTATCAATCTGGGCAGTCAGCTTTCCAGCTGAGCCTAGAACAATTTCATCCAAACTTGGCACACAGATGACTTACTCTCTGGAAACAAATACTTTGGGGGTAAGACACCCTTAAAACCCCTCCGGGGGGTGTTGTTCTGTTAAGATACAGCCTGTTGTGCCATAAAATGAATTCTACTGTACAAGCAGTGGAGTTGCCATGGTAATGGCTACATAGTACTCCACAGGGGGGCTCCCTCTGGTAGGGGGAAAAATCCAACATTAGAAATTACGTTTGGCCCAGACATTTTCAACATCATGAAGGCTTTTCCTGTCTAATATAGGATAAGGATAAATAAATACCCAAGCAACGCCAGGTTATCAGCTAGTTTTGTAGTACAATACAAACTTTCCTCAAACTGGGCATATTTGGCTACATTCCTATATAACACTGAACAATGTGCATACGTACCCTCTCCTTCTGGAAGAAGGAATTGGGAGAAGCACTCCAATTCGTTTTCCTGGTTTGCTGTTCATCAATGAAAACAACTTTAAATTAGGATTTTTTTATTGATTGATCACATTTATATGGCTGCCCATATAACACACAAAGCAACTGTGGACAGCTCTGTAAACTTCCATTTTTTGATCAAGCCAACCAAAAAGCCAGGTCATGTAACCAGTTGGCTAAGCAACTGATTAGAATTTATTCTAATCCACAATTCCTTGTATGATGGGTAACCAGTCAAGAATTGAGCAAATCAGGCTGGAATATGTCTTGGCAGAAGAAAAGAGTAGAGAAACCAGAGTTCCTTTCTCCTCAGAGAATATTAGGCATGATTTGTCATGACGAACTGCCGCTCTGTGCGGCGCACAATCATATATGCAAACTTACGTACCTAAAATCTTTTGCATCCGCATCGATTCCGTTTTGCACAGGCAAACCATTAGCCTTGTCCATTACGTCGCCCTCTTCCTTCAAATCACCTAATTTATCACCATCAAATGTACCCTTATTTTTCTTGTCTCCTTTATCATTGTCATCATTCTCTGCATCCCTTGGGCCCTGGGCAAAACATAGAGGGTTGTTAAATTCTGCACAATTCAATTATTAACAATTTGGAAAAAAATCTACATCAATAATCTGCATAGCACTTGTAAGTTTAACCACCATTTTAATTCAGTTCTATTTAATTTTAACCTTATGTCAATATAAATTGGGGGGGGGAGGGGGTGTTAAGGTGATGATCAAATCAAAATTGTTTCAAATAAAGGTGGATAAAAATTGATTTTTTTTAAAAAAATGATTTTTTAAAATTTAAATCGGGTTTTTCAATTTTAAATTGGATTTATTTTTTATTTTTACTGATTTTTTTAAAAATAAAATGCTTTTGGAGTAAAAATCTATCTTTAGTTTTCTGTTTAAGATACATTAATAATTTAGGTTATTCAGCATGAAATGGAACGTAGTTACTGGTATGTAGTATGAAGCTGTACATTCTGCAAAATTTACATTTTTGGTAATCTCATTCAATGTATCCAAGCTCTGCAAGCTACACTATATTGCCAAAAGTTTTCGCGCACAACTGATTCTGATTATGTGGATGGGTGAGCGAATACTTTTGGCAATATAGTGTAAGTAGGAAACCTTCATTTTGTTTGCAAATAATAATATTACAGATTCTAACTACCAGCAACTACCATTTAAAGAGCAGCTGTCATTTCAAATCCATCACGGCAGTGCCTGTTAGCGGGCATCCACACACCTGCTGCCTTCCACGCCCCTCAGCTTGTTGTGTCACTGCCGCATCACCAGCCGCCCCATTGAAGTGAATGGGACTGTTGGTGAGTCGACAGTGGGTCAGATGAGGAGCTGCTGCAGGACAGAGATGACAGCTGCTTTTTAAAACTTATGATTTAGATTGAGTTGATTTAAATTAAGCTATTTTACTAGGGATTTAAATACACCCTGTTCCAAATACAGCAACACTGCATCAAGGGCACCCCAAATAGGTAACTGTGGTTCAGAAATAGAAAGGCCACGGTATTACTTACAAATCCTCCTTTTCTGAGACAGGAGTCCCCAGGGGATGAACTCAACACGTATTCTACCATGCTAACGCCAAGCCCACCACTTTCCGATCGTGGAGACAGCACTGAATTAACTTCGTTATTCACATGAAAACCTTGACCTGGTCTTCTCTGAACCATGATTGGTTGGGAAACAGAATGATCTGCAACAAAGATAACCACAATACTCACAGGTTACAAATTCTCAAAAGGGAAATTTATTATCAGCCAAATATTTGGGGTCTGTGACGTATGATTATTTCCCACCTTATTCTTCATGCCCTATTATCATTAATTTTATCATTTCACCTTTCCCCCCCCTTTCTAAAAGTCACCAAGCATAAATGTTCAATTAAAACTACTTACTAAAATTTAGCATGAACCCTAAGAACAGGGAGACACGGTTGTCCTATAGAGTAAAAAGTTGAGAGCAACACTAACAGGAGAGGGCTACTGCGGGTTCGCATAGGTTCGGGTGATCCACTAGCTAAGGATCTGTCCAGATCAGCGAACTCGCAAATCCCACTCCTGGCTGGGCCCACCCGTCCACCCACCCGCCTCCCAGGAGTTTCAACACTGTCCATTTAGGATGCCAGGTAAGTACAGAGCCTGCGAGAAGGCTATGGGAGGGCGAAAAACAGGCCTCCAGGAAGTCTGGAAACGGGCCAGAGGGACTTCAGAGCCCAGAAGGGGCATTTTCACCCGCCCAGAGGCTTGAGGGAAGCCTCTGGAGCCCGGGGAGGGTGAAAATGCCCCTCCTGCCATGGTACAGGAAGCTGACTAGGCCACACCCACCATGGCCATGCACACCCAGCAACTGGGCAGAGAACCTGTTGCTAAAATTTTTGAAGCCCACCTCTGAACTCTAATATTCATCTATGACAAACATTCCACATCGTTTCATGTGAAATCATACAGAAAAGGATTTATTGTCTATTTAAAGCAGAGACGGGAAGGAGCTACATTTTCCCCTCTCGGCAGAGTGTTCCATAGCCAGGTGCTGCTATCAACAGTACCCATCAACCTTGGCTCTCCATCAACCTTGGCTCTTGAGGGCCTCTAGCATTGATGTTAAATGATCATCAGCCTCAAATAAAAGAACAGGCTGTTTCAGATATCCTAGTCATAAATTATTTAGGGCTTTCAGAGTCACAACCAGCACTCAGAATTGTGGCTGAAATAAACTGGAAGCAATATACTGTTCCAAGGGGGTGCAATGTAATCTTTGAAATGCATTCCGGATTAAAAAAAATACCACCCCGTGTACAAAGGCTTTTCATTCTGCCTTTAAGGAATTTCAGTCTTTAACAGCGCCAAGAAATTAACGCCATCCCTCGATGACCACAGTCCGCCCTGACTTTCTTTTCCACTTCCTTAAAAAGTGTACTCAAGGTAATTCACTAATCCTATATTATTCCCTTAACCAATAAAATTATACTTAGCTTTACAACAATTGGATGTTATGGACCATTTTTAAATGCTTTTAACTAAATGTCCTAAAGTGTTTTAAGGAAACAAAAGGAAGAGAAGACTAGTGGTAAAAGAGGAATAACACAAGATTGTCCAGAATTATTTTCGATCACGGTAATTCAAAATACCTGATGTCCCCCAAGCGCTGTCTCTCCACTGATCGCCCAAAAATATTCCTTTTGGTCCATCTTTGCTTGAATCATCTGATTCCCAAAATTTTTTCCCTGGCAAAAGTTGCTGCAAAGGAAAAGCAGAAATACTGTTAGGTAAAAAGGACATGGGACACTAGGACAAAGATAGAAGCTTTAAAATAATACCTAGTTCTCATCTCTCATGTAACTAACAATTAAAGCAGATTTACTAAGTAGGTTAGGAACTTCTTCCCAGAACTTCCTCCCAGAAAAGTGTGCTTGCTGGGACTTCGGAAGTTGCCTTCTCAACCCAACTGCAGGGTATGGGCAAAGGTGGGTTCCTACCGGTTTGGACCGGTTCGGCCGAACTGGTTCTATTGTCAGTGGCACCATCTTTATTTTTGCTTCTGCGCAAGCGCAGGACAATCTCCATTGTAGAAATGTAACCCCCCTTTTTTACGTTCTGCGCATGCGCAGACCTTTTTTAGGTGTAAATGCACATGCGTGTGGAGCGCACGCGCAAACTTTTTTGTGAGCCGAACCAGCAGTAATGCCAGTAGCAACCCACCCCTGCTATGGGGGTCAGGTATGTCTGCCATTCTGTATTTCAGAGCAAGGTAAAAGGGGGGGGGGATTGGAAGAGAAGAGACCTAATTTTAGACAGGAAAAAAATCATTACAGGTCGTCCTCGACTGACAAGAGTTCGCTTAGGGACCGTTCAAAGATACGACGAGACTGGAAAAAGCCACTTATGACCACTATTTTTCACATTGATGACCATTGCCACATGATCCCCATGATCACATGATCAAAACTGAGATGCTTGGCAACTGGCTCATATTGAGGACAGTTGCAGTGTCCCAGGGTGACGTGATCCCCTTTTGCGACCATCTGACAAAGCAAAGTCAATGGGGAAGTCAGGTTCGCTTAACAACCGTGTTGCTAATTTAACAACTGCAGGGCTTCGCTTAACGACGGTGGCAAAAAAGGTTGTAAAATGAACAAAACTCATTTAACAAATCTCTTTAAGAACATACATTTTGGGCTCGATTGTGGCCGTACGTTGAGGACTACCTCCACTATTCCCTTCCTATAAGCAAGGGGGCAGCATTGCTCCCTTGGATTACAAAGGGAAGGCAGGCACTCTTGAGCAACATGTCCAATAAATCACCCAAATAATTCATTCTGTGGGGCAGGTCTAGGTCAGGAACAGCAGGCCTGGAAATACTGTATCTTTTGCTCCATCTTCTACAAAAGTTTTGATGACTGATAGGCTTTAATTGGGTAATAATAAAGTAAGGCAGGGTTGGGTGGAACAAAGTTGAGTAGAAGGGCAATTAGGAAACTCTTCAACAACAACCACAACAACAAAAAAGTTATGGCACAGTTAGTGCGGAAATGTTTTCTAAAAGGGAACTTATAAATAAGTGTACCAAGAGCAGTATGGTAGTAATGCCTCAAAAGAACATACAACTAATTTAAGGCCAAAGAGTCATGTTTACATGCCGATATTTACAAACAGTAGTGATGTGATTATATAACTACGTACTCATAGTAGAATGAACAATTAAAAGGCCAAACACAGCCACGATGCAGGAAGTGGTAAAATTTTAAGGAAGATGGAATTTCTCAATATCTTACTTGCCTGACAGCTGCCTTCTTTCTCTTACTCCCTGGCCATGTTCAATTCCCCATTTGTTAAAATACAGTTTAGCACAGGGGTGTCAAACTCAAGGCCCGGGGGCCAGATCTGGCCTGCAGGGTGCTTAGATCTGGCCCATGGGGCCGCCCTGGAAACAATGAACAACCTGCCCGCATTGCCTCTGCCAGCAAAAACGGAGCTTGGGAGGGCCACATGCGGCCCTCTCGGGCTCTATTTTTCCTGGTAGAGGATTTCAGGAGGCCATCACAGCCGGAAACAAAGCTTGGGAGTCTGTTTTCGCTGGCAGAGCACTTGGGCCGCCAAAGGTGCCCCTGACATGAGTGACACTGGGCTGGCCATGCCCACCCTGGCCACGCCCATCCTGCTCCCCCCCCCACCAGTGTCAAACACAACCCTGATGCGGCCCTCAATGAAATTGAGTTTGACACCTCTGGTTTGGCAGCTTACAATAAACCACAAAAGTTCTCATTCCTAGTAGCTGACATGAAACTATATTATTTTATTTCAGACCTATTGCAATATTAAATCAAGGAGGAAGAATGGAGTGAAGAGTACAATGAACCATACCTACTTAGGGTTACTGTGACGCATGCGCTTTGGAGTGATATATAATATCAACTTTGCTGTTAGGATCCATCCAAGGAAACAGGGCTGTCTAAAAGAAACTATGACTCAATGCACTTGTGAATCCAACAAATTTCTTATATTCTAGGGACTAAGAAACTAAGAGAGTACGGAAACCATTCCTGTCGCTTACTTGAAATTTTATAATTAAACAAACACGGCACGTAATATTATACTGTGGAGTCTTCTCATTCAAGAGGTTGGTCAACCATGTTACATTTCAGTCTATTTATCCCATAAACCTTCATTATTTCCCCTCCCATTATTCAACATTATGGCTTTAGCTTCTTTCTTAAGCCTTTTGTGTCTCTTGTTACATTTTGCAAAACCTGGGGCTTCACTGAGCTTTTTTGGGACCTTTATTCAGGGTCCTGTTATGGGTGCAATACCACATGAATCTGTGATGGACTGATGACTACGGTAATGAAGACTCACTAATTTACCTCCCTGCGACACAGACACACCAGCCCTATCCAATGGTGGTCCTGTAAGCCTCCTAAACAGGAGGAACCACCATAGAATGTTTTCCAGAATGCTGGCTGACGAATTCGGGGAGTTGAAGTCCTCACACCTCTAAGCCACCGAAAAAAACGAGGAAACATTGGTCTAAGAATTTGGTGGGGCAGAGTGAGGGATGGCATAGCATACTATGGTGATACTGAAAGCCGAGTATTCAGGGATTATGTAGTAATTCAGATGTATGAGCAGTGTCTTTTACTGGGTATCAACATAAATTATACATTTATCAGTCAAAGTTTAAAACCTGAAGCTGAAGAAAGAAAGCATTCTATTATACACATACAACAAGTTAATATTTTATTCTTCAGTGAACGTAGGTGTAGGGAATTTTTTTTTAAAAAAGATTTTCTAATCCTGTCTTTTTTATTTGGCAAACCTACTTAATGTTCCTTCCTCCTACTATTTCCCCACAATAACAACCTCATCAGGTGGGTTGGGCTGAGAGAGAGTGACTGGTCCAAAGTCACTCAACCGGCTTTCATGCCTAAGGCAGGATGAGACCACAGTCTCCTGTTTCCAAGGCTGGTGCCTTAACCACTAGACCAAACTGCCTTGGGGAGAAGTCTGTATGATTATGAGAAACAGGACTTGTTACTACCAATGTTATCGGTTTTTTCCCTGGTTGGTTAGTAGATTTCAGTTGATGAGATCACTTCATAACTTCAAATGGTTGCTGAACAAGTGGTTGTTTAAACAAGGACCATCTGTACTCAATCATACAATTTATTTGTGTGGATGGCACCACGATTTACACTAACAGCAATCTCAGTTCTTTGAACACCAGTCATATGAAGCCAAACTAGCTCCAGCAACATGAAGTTAGCAGGTTCAGGTGAAAAGATTAGTATAGCCTTTATTGTCATTGTACATCATTGTACGAAATTGATTAAGATAAGAGATTTTAAAAAATATTGCAATAATGAAAACCTAAGGCTGGTAAGGCTATGGAACTACCAGACTACCAGATAGAGATGGCTCCATATTTCAACATTTTGTCCTCCTTCTGCTTTCCAGTTAAAAAACAACAACTTAACTCTCCCAGGAGAATGCACAATGTGGTTTTAGTGAACTTCCTGAAGACTTCTCCTTAAGACAAGTTTTGCAAGAACAAAGCTACTAAATTGCTCATAACTCCAGATTCTTGGCTTTCTATTCAAACAGATTAATTATATTTAATTAATCCAAACTTCAAATACCAAAGTCTGGTCTGGCAAAATGCATGGAACAAACCACAACTATGGCAGCTTTTCATCGCCATTTTTGGCTGTACAATTTATGCTTTCAAAAAATAAAATATGGGTAGAATATTCACAAATACTGCAAATGGGTAAGGCAGCCTCACCAGTAGATATGCTATCCATAGCCAAGTCACCAATCACCCACAACCTCTGACGGTTAAAGTGTTTCAAAACCAGGAGACACCTAAGGTAATTTCCAAGGTTTAATTAAAGTAAACTGCTACTGAAACTGTGGAAATTTGTGGATTGCCATGAACAAACTGCCCTTGCTGCAGGCAAGTTAATCTGTACCTATCTTGGTACGTCTGACTCATGTCACTTGCCAAACCTATTAAAAATGAGCCTTGCGCCCAATTACAAGTCAGAATCATGATCGAGATTAGTTATGTTTGAGGAATCATGGCATTTCTGGAAGCAACAAGGCATAAATCCCATTCACTAGATATTTTTACACTTTTCAACTTCCCGATGTATAGGACTACCTCTCCCAGTATCCTACTGAGCATTTAATTTTTGGTTTGCATGCAAAGGAGGAGCAAAATTGGAGAGTCAAGATTAGGGCTACTTACTTCTAAAAATAAACTGTGTTCTCCGATATTCTGGCTGATTCTTGGTGCAAACCTCACTGCTGCTTTCATTCAGAACTTTCTCTTGTTATCATTTTCGTCCACGCAAGCAAATATATTTTCCTTCACAAGTTCACCAGGTTGTCCTCACAACAGCCACATATTATTGCAATAAATTCTGTGCTCATCATTTCCCGTATTGGAAAGATTTTCTTTTGAGAGCCACATGACTAGATTTTAACATGGAGGGAATAGAAATGTTTGGGATGGGGGAGTAATAAAGGTTCCTCTAATAAGGAATTTCTTCAGCAACTTGAAAACTCTTGAACACATTCTTCCATCAGAGAAAGAAAGAAAGATAACTGCCTTTCCCCTCCTCAAAGCCCTTTTCTTCTACCACGTCTTGAGGAACAGTTCATCATGCAGCCATAAACTACAGAAACTGACTGAAGATCAGACCGGCTGGTGCTAGGCATAACTGTTTCTTATCAGCATTTAACTTTGTTTTTACAGGGCAAGGCGCAGAAAGAGCCTGGGTGGAGATGCCTCAAAGGAAAGCCAATCCTTTATCTGTTAGTTAGGATAAGGAAGCCTCTCCCTAATTCAGTCTCCCTGTATCGCCCAGACTGCTTTGCAAAACAAAGTAGGATTTTTTTTTTTAAAAAGGCTGCAGAGAATCAAATTGAACCCACCTCCATTTCTTAATACTGCATTGATCAAAAGTCTATCTTGAATCCAAGAGCAAATAGCATTTATTGGTCAACTTTCTACTTAGTTTACCAGCAGCTGTCTCTGGATCTCCTGTAGCTAAGGCATATGGCAATTTGGTGCTTTTGGCATATTGCTTGCGGGCAAAACTCAAAAAATGGTTTTAAAAGTTTCAATAACATCATACAAAGAGGTTCAAGTAGCCTACTTCTCTTGTTTTATCTTTGTTTTATTATTTAGTAAAGTTATATACTGCCCATCTCACTATCCAAAGCAATGCTGGGTGGAAGATTTTAGAACCTTCAAAGGCCAACTTACTTGTGTTTTCTACTCTATGTGGAAGGCATACTTGAGAACATGATCTCCAGCCATTTCCACATGGGGCTATGGCTGTGATGGCAAACGTATGGCACGCGTGCCCAAAGTGGCACCTGAAGCCATGTCGCCTGGCATCCATGGCCTTACCTGTTTGTCTTCCGGGTTTCTGACCTGCATGTGACAATCGGCTGTTCTTTGTGCATGTGACAGTGCCAAAAACCGGTGTGCACATGCACACCGGTCAGCTGATTGTCAGGTGTACATGTGCACCAGAACCCAGAAGTTAAGCTTTTAGGGGGCGCAGTACTCAGTACCAAAAAGGTTCGCCATCACTGGCCTATGGAATAGCACTTTAAGGCAGAGACACACACCCCCCACGGCCCGCAACCCACTAGTAACCAGGTTGCGCAAGCGATCAAAGCCCCATACACACACACACACACACAGGATCCAGACAGCACACAAAATCACGCTCCCTGGTCTGTGGAAAAAACACCCAACATGGAACCCGGTCCTTAGCAACCAAAGGTTTGAGGGCTGCTGGTTTAAGGCAATGTTACTCAGAAGGTCTGTAGCCAGAAGTTACTAAGAAGTAGTCCTTCAAGCCTGTTACACTTTTCAAAAAAGTGGTTATGAAAAAGCTGCTAGTTTAATTCTGCTATTAATGGAACAAATCTATATAGAAATTTTAAATACTAGGGTTTTTTTAATTAAGTTTTTTTTCCAATTAAAAATGGGATTATCCTTTGAAAGAAAGGTAGTGGGTGTCTGTTATGACTAGAATACTGAACTCAAGGCTGATCATATATATTTTTTAACCCCAATGCTAGACCGTCCTGTGAAGAGTATACTGTAGACCAGTGTTTCTCAACCTTGGCAACTTGAAGATGTCCGGACTTTAACTTCCAGAATTCCCCAGCCAGCAAATGCTGGCTGGGGAATTCTGGGAGTTGAAGTCCGGACATCTTCAAGTTGCCAAGGTTGAGAAACACTGCTGTAGACCACAAATAGAGAAATAATTATAGTGGCAAATAAACTTCAATGATAAGTCAATATTTAGTTACCTCAGGCGGGCAAAAAAACCAGTGGAAGCAGGAGTGACTTCTGACTTCTTGCCAGCATCCCTATTGACTTTGCTTGTGGGAAGCTGGCAGGGAGCACTGGAAGTCACCATCATGGGACTGCGGAAGATGCTGCAACGGCACAACTTTGCCCATAAAACTGGTCTGAGCTTCGTGGAAATTTTAAGGAATACTGACAGCCTCTGTGGCAATCATAAGGAGAATACACTCAAAACTTATTTATTTATTTATTATTGAATTTATATTGCCACCTATTCGCCCATGGCGATTCAAGGCAGCTTACAGAATATAAAACCACATTTAAAACAATAAAAACTAACAAAAAGAATTAATATAGTACAATATAACAAAATCACCCCTCAGCATGGCAACACCAGATCACATGAGCCATTTAATGGGCTCCATCCCACTCTGGGTTCCCCAGGCCCACTGGCAGAACCAGGTCTTCAGCACCTTTCGGAAGAGTATTAGAGTAGGGGCCATTCTAATCTCTGGGGGAATGGTGCTCCAGAGAAAGGGAGCCACCACGCATAAGGCCCTTCTTCTGGGTCCCACCAGATGTATCACCCTAGGGGATGGGACCCACAACATTCTCTGCCTCCCCGCTCTGATGGGTCAGGTAGATGTGACTGGCAAGAGATGGTTCCTCAGATTTAGCTGGACTTTGGCTGGTTTCCCTTGAGAGGTTACCATAAGGGAGTGTTAACTCTTGTAATAACTCCAATGAACATGTTCTATTCCGTATAATAAAACAAAAAGACCATTGGTTCTTACCTGAAGGGTCCTTCTCTGCACACTGCGGGAGAGTCCAAGAATGGGTTATTATCACAGTCTGCTTGCCCTGGACTGAGAAGTCTTTTCCCTGGCCACGCCTCCTTGCGTGGCCACGTCTCTCCAGAAAAAATGGAAGTAGCCAAGTCCGTGAGGATGTCACAGTAAGGTAGAGTACAAGTCCGTGAAGATGTCCTGCTAGGAGACAAGATCAAGTCCAGAGGACACACAAGTCACAATTCTGAGACACAAGATGATGGTACTAACACCCCCTGGACAGCTGGGTGGGTTGGACTCTCCCGCAGTGTGCAGAGAAGGACCCTTCAGGTAAGAACCAATGGTCTTTCTCCTGCACACTGCTCAGAGAGTCCAAGAATGGGACATACCCAAGTTACTGTCCATCAGGGCGGGTAAAGGAACTGTCCCGGGTCTCATCCGTCTGAACCACCGCCTGTAACACCCTCCCGCCAAAGGCCGCCTCAGCAGAGGCGAAGGCATCCAGCTTGCAGTGCCCGATGAACGGGGAAAGTGAAGACCATGCCGCCCCCCGACAGGTCTCTTCGATTGAGGCCTGGGCAGCCCAGGCTGCGGAGGTGGCGGCACTTCTTGTTGAGTGGGCCATGATGTTTCGAGGGACCGTCTTGGCCAGACTTTCATAAGCGGAGGCGATGCATGCTCTGAGCCAGCGCTCCACAGTGAACGAGGAGACCTTCTTGTCCAGAGAGCCAGGAAGAAAGGAAATGAACCAAGGCCTCTTACTGTCGAAACTCTGACGATCGATGAAGGCAGGCCTTGAGGACCCACCTAATGTCCAAGGTATGCCACGAGCGCTCCCGAGGATGGGAAGGACGGGGACAGAAACTAGGGAGGATGGCCCTTTGAGCTCTATGAAAGAGTGAATTGTCCTTCGGGAAGAAAGAAGTGGACAAGTCGTAAAAACGACCCAGTCGGGATGGACGATGTAGAGGTCCTGACGCATCGACAGGGCTGCCAGCTCAGAGATGCGACGTGCCGAGGTGATAGCGATCAAAAAGGCTATCTTCAGCGTCAGGTGGCGAAGAGAAATAGAGCTGAGAGGCTCGAAGGGTGGTGCGGTGAGTGCCTGGAGCACTACGGACAGCTGCCAGGAAGGATAACGGTGGATGGGTGTGGATTTGAGGCACCTTTCAAAGGATGCGCACCTTGGGGACCTTGCCTAGGGTCAGCGAAGAGTCCTCAGCCCAAACTGTAGCCAAGGCAGCCACCCGGCGACGCAGAGTGTTGGGAGACAAAACTCTGTCCAGTCTCCCCTGCAGAAAATCCAAAACGCGCTTCACGGGCACAGTGACCGGGTCCAAAGGCACCACCTGGCAAAGGAGACCCACGTGGCGACATAAATCCTCGTCGTGGAAGGACGACGAGCAGCTTGAATGGTACGTAGTACCTCGTCCGAAAAACCCTCGCTCCTCAACAGGTCCCCTTCAGGTGCCAGGCGGCCAACTGCAACCAATGGGAGACGGGAAGTACGACTGCCCCCTGGCGAAGGGAGACCCGATCCGGAGGAAATCGCTACAGAGGAAACACCGATAGGCTGACCAGGTCGGCGAACCACAATCTCCGGGGCCAATGAGAGGCCACGAGAATCACCTCCGCTTTCTCCTCCATGACCTTGGAGATTACCTGAGGTAGAAGCGGAAGCGGAGGGAAGGCATGTAATGGGCCCTGGGCCCAGTGGCACCGCAAAGCGTCCGTCCCTTCTGCCCCGAGACTGGAGGTGGGAGAGAAACCTTGACTGCTGAGCGTTCTCCTTTGAGGCAAACCGGTCCATCTGGGGTAGGCCGAACTTGATGGACAGACGACGGAAGAGGGCGGGTCGAGTTGCCACTCGGCAGGGTCAATGGTTCTCCTGCTGAGTCAGTCCGCGCGGTGTTGTCTATGCCCGAGATGTGGCCTGAGCGGGTGGACTCCAGATGGCGCTCTGTCCAGCGGCCCAGGGCTTCCACTTCCGTCATCAGGCGTTTTGACCTGGTGCCACCCTGGCGGTCGATGTGTGCCCTGGTGGCCCGTTGGCCGTCATGAGCAAGACGTGCCGCCGACGAACCCCCCCGGTGGAAGTGACGGAGAGCTAACCTCGCTGCTCTCAGCTCCAGTAGATTGATGCTGCAGCGGGATTCCGATGCGGACCACTTCCCCTGAACCACGAGATGGCCCAGGTGCGCTCCCCAGCCAGAAGACTGGCGTCGGTGGTGACGACCACCCGGTCGGGTTCCTTGAAGGGGAGGCCCTTGCGTAGTGCCGGTGATGCCCACCATCGGAGAGACCTCTTTACGGGTGGAGGAACGGTGATCAACAAGCTCGAGTTGCTCTTGTTGGCCCTCTGGTGGGGTAGAAGGAGCCACTGCAGAGTTCCTGAGTGCAGCCCGGCCCAAGGCACGATCGACAGGCAGATCATCCTCCCCAATAGCTGAGATAGAATAATCACCTGAGTCTGCCTGCACGGAGCACCTGATGTGTTACGGAACGGGGGGCCACACCCTGTCTGGGGAGAGGAAGACCCTGCAACAGGAAGAATCTATCACCGCCCCCAGGTGGTTGAATCTGGTGTAGGGGGGGAAAATGGCTCTTTTCCAGATTTAGGGAGAACCCGTAGTTTCTGAGGGCTCTCATGGTTATGCGCAGGTCCCGCAAGACCTGCAGCCTGGACGATTCTAGGTAGCATTGGAGCCGTATGGGTCTGCACCGGAGGTGCGCAGCCACCACCGCCAGAACCTTTATGAAGGTCCTGGGGGCCGACGACAGGCCAAATGGAAGGGCCCGGTAGGAAGTGTCGGCCGGCGTAGAAAAGGCACAGGAATCTCCTGTGCTGCAGGCGAACGGAAAAATGAAGGTAAGCCTCCTCCAAATCTATTGAGGTCAGGAAGTCCCCCTGGCAGATCCCCGCCAGGATGGATTGGAGGGGCTGCATCCTGAACCTCCGATAGGCGATGAACCGGTTGAGGTTCTTGAGGTCCAAGATGGCCCTCCTCCACCACCCCGAGCTCTTGGGGGCGAGAAAGAGAATGGAGTAAGAACCCCTCCCCTACTGCCGAGGGGGCACCCGCTCTATGGCGTTATCTCCAGGAGTGAAGGACCCCCCAGTCCATCCGCTCCCTATTTACGAGACAGGAAGGGGTTGGGCACCTGATGAAATTCCTGGGAGGGGGGAAGGGAAATCCAGAGAGAGCCCCTCCCTGATGGTCTGAAGTACCCATGCATTCTCTGCTGTCCGGGCCCAAAGAGATGCAAACAGCTGGAGGCGCCCCCCTATGGGAGATGATATTGGGAAGTCACTTTGACTTGTGAAAAGGCCTGTTAGAGGCCCCGCCGCAGTTAAACTTGCGGAACCAGAATTGCTGCCCCCCCCCCGTCGCGAAGGAGGGCCTCTCCTGCGCCCTCTCCCCTGATTGACCCGAGGACCGGTTAGCGGGGTTGAAGACGGTGGAGGTGGAGGGCTCTGAGGCACAAAAGGACTGCCTCCTTCGAAAGCGAAAGGGCCTGCAATCCTGCTTCTTAGTAGTAGAGGGTAGGACCCTCTTCTTATCCCTGGATTCAATAAGGAATTTATCCAGCACTCCCCAAATAATTTGGCACCCTTGAAGGGCGCTGCGGCCAACTTCCACTTATGTTTTTGGTCCGCCTGCCAATGGTGGAGCCAAATAAGTCTACGGGAGGTTACGTTCGCAGCCAAGGCCCTGGACGCAAACCTGGTGGCGTTAAGAGAGGCGTCCGCGGCGTACTGGGCGGTCGCAATGGTCTTGGACACGTCCTGATGAAGACGTCTGTCTTCCAGAGGAAGTTTACGCAGGAGCTCCCTCAGTCAGATCATGACTGCCCTATTGAAGGAGGCAGATGAAGCCGCACTAAGGCCCAGGCCGTCGCTAGGTGAATCTTGTGACCGGCCTCTTCCGCCTTTTTGTCTTCCGCCTGAGACCCTCAAGGAGATCTGCGGGAAGGGGCGTGTTGGAAGTGAGAGCAGTGATGGAGGGGGACTACTTCCGGGAGTACCAGAAGGTTCTCCAGAGCCGGCTCCATGGTATAAAACTGTTTGTCCACCCCACTGGGGGAGGAAGAAGTGGCAGGCTGATCCCATTGGCGCTGAAATCAAATCAAGGAATAGTTCAGGGACCAGAACCAGCTGTTGGTGAGAAGGAGGGAGTTTAAGCATTGCCGCATTGGGGTCCGCCAGGGCGGCCCCAGTGGGAGGAGGAGCTGGGGTGGGTTTATCCCTTCACCAGTGGCCACTTCCACCTTCTGTAATATAGATTTAAAAGGTGAAGGCTTGAAAAAGCCCCGAGAAAGATGGGGCGTCAGATGTGAGATCGTCATCGTCATCTGACGATTGAAAGAGATCCAGAGTCGGATCCTCA
Source organism: Thamnophis sirtalis (assembly GCF_051295495.1). NCBI lineage: Eukaryota > Metazoa > Chordata > Lepidosauria > Squamata > Natricidae > Thamnophis > Thamnophis sirtalis. Next base: position 14,030,583 of record NW_028261393.1, on the reverse strand, counting down.
GGAGCCGAGGTCCCACTGACGCCAGAGGATTCAAGAGAGGAATGGCGCACCCGCTTTGGCGGAGGCGGCTCGGTAAGGGTGGACCTAAGGAGACCTGATACTGGGCGTTCACGCTTACGCATGGCAGCCTCCACAGCCCTAGCAATGGCCCTGTCCATCATCCTCTGCATGCTAGGAGAAAACTCAGCCTCAGAGTCAGGATCCGAACCCATGTCCGGATCCGCTTGATCTCCCTGAATGGGAAGGGAATATCCTGAGGGAGGGTGATAGGATGAGCCACTGATTCCTGCTCTTGGTCATAGGACCAGGAAGGAGAGGGTGAGGAAGGGCAAGGATCTGCCGGGGGATAGATCCTGCGACTCAACCTCCTCGGCCAACATAGCTGCGGAATCCCTTCTGGGGGGGAGGAGCCAAGGGAACCCCAGGGGTAGAGGAGAGAGCATCTCTCTCCGCCAAGCGCCTGGCTTACACAAATTGTTTGTCAAGGGCCCTCTGGCGCCCTCAGCATCCCTGGCCTTGACCATAGAGTGGGTCTTAAGGGTTCACCCTGACTGACCACCCGCGCCCTGCCTGAACCAGCCTCCATAGCTTGGGAAGAACCCATGCTCGGAACCTGCGGGGAACCCTGTCTACCATCAAGGGAACCTGAGACAGAAGAATCCATGAGGAAACACACAGGTTGATCAGGCAATTGGCAGAAAATATACAGGCCACTCTGATAGACTGCTCTGCAAAAGGAAAGAATAAAAGAATCCATGAGTGAGGCACATCACAATACAGATGAATGCACAATGACAAGGGAAATAATGGAACAGCAGAGCAGAGAGTAAGGAGGATACAGAATGTTTAGCTTAAGAAGCTAACATTCAACTAGGCTCGAGCAGGGGCCACCCACAGCCAGCAATGAGGAGGGAAAAAAGGGGCCTCTCCTACTTCTTTTAAAAATATTGCCAATTTGCAGGCCGGGGGCCTACCTGCACTGAGGCTCAGGCCTGGAGCCCAAGAGCCAGGGCCGCTAGAACAATGAAGAGGATGGCCTGGGGGCAGTTGAGGGATGGGAAGAACCCCCGCTGATCCCACAACCATCCAGCGGCAGCCTAGTGAGACGGGGCTGAAGCGGAGGCCAAGGCCTTAAAAGGGCGCGAAACTCCCAGCCTTAAAAGGGCCTCCGCACAGCGTGAGGGGAAAGAGGAGAATGATCGTGAGCACGTGCGTCTGCTCAGCAGGCCCCGATCATCTCCGCGGCAGCCTCCCAAGTTTTTTAGGGCCAAGGGCGAAAAAACCTCGAGAAAACAATAAAGGTGACCAAACGCAGCCCTGCTGCATTCCCTGAAGGCTTTGCCACCCGCTGTGCACTTTAAATAACAATCAGCGTTTCTCCGAGCCGGCTACAGGAGCCCGGCTTGGAAACACCCCCCACCAGCCGTCTGCCTCCTCGCAAGGCTTCAAGCAGCAATCAGGCTGCTATTATAAGAGAAATGAAAGGAGAGGAGAAAAAAAGGGAAGGAAAAGACAGAGAGTCCAAGTTAGGTAAAAAATAATTCAAAAAACCTGGAGCTCACATAGAAACAATCCGATCGGGCTGACTGAGAATTTTTTTCTGGAGAGACGTGGCCACGCAAGGAGGCGTGGCCAGGGAAAAGACTTCTCAGTCCAGGGCAAGCAGACTGTGATAATAACCCATTCTTGGACTCTCTGAGCAGTGTGCAGGAGAATGACACTGTTTAGTTTATTTATTTGTACCCCTGCTTTATTATTATTTGTACACTGGATCAAACCACAGCACCACTAAATTATAAAACACCTCTTCCTCACCGTCTTGATTCTTTTTTCCAAGGATTTACGCCCGCTGAATTTTTCACACAGCAAAACAATGAGAGATTTAGGAGGAGTCAAAGGAAAGGTTTAAATAAGAAAGTCTTCTTTTTCCAAAACCATTCATCTAGAAAGGAATAGCTACCCTGTATACCTGTATATTTACCCTGTAAATATATTTATTTTCTGGCATCTATATATCCATGTTCAATTTCTTACTTTTTTATTTCACACACGGACAAACCAGTAGACAATAAAAGGAGAGGGGCCTTTTCTCTTTTCTATTCCCTTAATATTTGAAAAAGCCACTACTAGTTCAGGAATATAATACTGAGCTGAACAGGTTTGATACTATAAAAGGCACCTTTAAAACAAAACACTCATACTTGGAATTAAAAATATATACATGAAAACAGGTAGTCCTATCCAATATGGCTACTTTCAAATATTATGGACTAAAACTCCAATGAGCTCCTCAAAGCAGGACCAACAGTCAGAGATGGCAGAGATTACAGTCTAAAACAGCCATTCTCAATCTTTCCGGCTCCATGGACCAACAGGTACAGTGGCGGAAAAGGGGATGGTTTCACACAACCTAGCTCTTGCGCATGCGCAAGTGAAGTTTCGCATGCTCGCCCATCGCTTGCGCAGCCCAGTTCACAACAGGACGCGGATTGGTACAGGTCCACAGCCTGGGGGTTGGGGGACCCCCCCTGGTCTAAAACATTTGAAGAAACCCAGGCTAGACTGGGATAGAAAAGGAGCATTAATCATCATTTAGCAGTTCACGCACACATATAATTTGCTTAACTATAGTTTACTGAATAAGCCACAATTGGCTAAGTTCATACACAACAGGTTATATCATAAATTTAGGCTTACTAATGCTTCTGTCTGCATTCAAAACCAAACAACAAAGAATATCATTTCGTTTTACAGCCAGCAATATCTTCACAGCCTAACACAACCTACTATGAGGAATAAAAAATAAATAGGAAACCTATTCTATAAGGTCATAAATGTAGTTTTGTAAATATGCAGTCCTTTTACAGAAAGGGGAAAAAATGTAACATTTGGACGGCTAGCACATTGAAATGGATGAGCCACTATAAACACACCTTTCAAGTATTTAAGTACAGAAATGCCAAACGCCTTAGGGGGCTATTTACTCAAGCAAGATTTGAGCAGCTGGACGCAATCGCAATCGTTAAATAAGGAAGGCTTAACCAAATCCCTTATAATGAATACACTTGTATTTGAGGAGCCCCAGAGACAGAAGACATAACACATATTTTACCTGAATGTCAATAGTATAAGAAAGAGAGGAAGCAGTAACTTGGACTGCACGTCAGATGAATGGCCTACTGGGATTCTTATATTAAAACAATAGATTTCATGTGCAATCAGAACCCCAAAATTACATATAGTAGGGCTTTTTAGTTGAACAAAACAGTACAAGTGGTTCTAATTTGAGGTAAATTGTAAGGTGACATGGAGATTTGATTTGCATTTTCTTTTACAATACTTATTTCTTTTATTCTATTTTTAATTTATTTTAATTATTGTTCTGTGTTTTACATTCTGTATTCTGCTTTGGTCTAATGGCTAATCAATAAAGTATTACTAATACAAAATCTGGCAAAAGGTAATATTCCTAGAAGCAGTGCAAGAGTTTCATCTCTAGTTCCATCTCTAAAATGAAGCCTAAATCAGGCCATTTGTCCTATGGAGACAACGTAGAGCACTGGCTTTACTGGAGGAAGATCAAGAGAATAAAAACACCTACTTACCTCCCCCATCGCTCTTCCTTCTAAAGCAAGTGCTTGAAAATCATGATTTAATTCATCCATGGATCGAACCTATTATATAGAGGCAAGAGAAAATGTAGGTAAGAGAAACTGAAAACTAGAAGATATAAAGCAGAGTTTTAAGCAACTGGAACATAATCGCTGGTATTTAACTTGCATAAAACTATATTTAAAATTGCAGCTGCAAAAACAAAAGCAAATGTTTGGTGATCAGTTAAGATAAACAAAACATTTAGATTTACTGAAAGAGAGAGAGATGGTTAGTCAACATAAAGGAAAATGCATTTGAAACTAATATAATTAAACAAAACATTCGCATTTATAAAATATGTATATTTCTGTTAAGTTCACAAATCCCAAAAAGTTTCTTGAAAAATAGAAATAAATAGAAACTTATGACTTACACCTAAAGAGATGCTGGATCACATTTAGTAATTAGAAAACCATAATTATCAACGGTACTATTTTTTTCTTATATGAAATTGTATCTAATGAAATCTCTCCTGCATTTCAGTTAAAAGGAGACAACATGATTGCCTTCTTCTGCTTCCCCTCTATAAGCTGCCTTCTGAACTGGTAGCAATGGATACACATTATTGTTGTGTCACTGAAAGAATTATGCCTAAAAATATACAAAGTCCTTATGACTAATGAAACTGTTTACACTTAGGACAAAACATCCATATCAATGTTAGTAGCATTACACAAAGTTTACAGGAATTGTATCTATGTCTCAGCATTCAACTCACAAGTGGAAACATCCAAAATTTCCTCATATAAATAAGCAAATAAATTAACTTGCTTGGGTGTCAAGAATTACACTAATCTTACTTATATTAATTCCACAAACAAGGAACAAAAAGAGAAGGGAAAAGTATAAAAAGCTTATTTTCCCTTGAATTCCTCTTAGAGAAAAGGAGGGCTCAAAATAAGTATTTTGTTGAAATGCGATCTGTATCTTAAGTTTGCAACTCTCTAAAAACAGCTTCTGATTCATGCTAAAACAAATAGACTAACTATGAAATTCAAATAACATTAAAGATGTCCCGATTGTCTTGGATAACATCAAATTTCACACTTGTAGTTATTTCCTCCTCAGGCGCATACATATATTAATATAATTTTTGTGTTTCTGGGTGCTACCGCCAATCAGTCTTGATTCAGGGTGACTACATGAACACGCCCATGCAGTTTCTCACAATCCTTTCAGAAATGGTCCACTATAAAATACCATAATAATCTAACTTGACTAGAGCAGGGGGCAGCAAGCCATGGCTCTGGAGCCGCATGTGGCTTTTTCATTCCTCTGCTGCGGCTCCCTGTTGCCAGTCAGCTCCACAATTTATAGGGCTTTCAGTTAGGACAGGAAGAGGAAAACGGATGCCACGCTAGCAGTCTCCATGGTGGGGGAACCGGACTTCCGGTCGGCAGAGGAAAAAGGATGGCGCACTAAGAGACTCTATTGTGGGGGAACGGGACTTCTGGTCGGCAGAGGAAAAAAGACACTGCGCTAGGAGGAGACTCTATGGTGGGAGAACCCGACTTCCGGTCAGCTTCAGAAATGAAGAGGGGGCTTCTGGTTAGGACCTTTGTGGCTCTTTGAGTGTTTACGTTTGCCGACCCATGGACTAAAGCAATAGTTCCAAAGAGCTTTTGCTCATTCATTCTGATTGATATCAGAAAAGTAAAAGATTGTGCAACTTTGTATTCTTGAAATTCTTCCATTACAGATATCGGTAGTACGGTAGTCCTGGACTTACGACCAGTTGCTTAGCAACTGTTCAAAGTTATGACCTACTTGAAAAGGGAGCATTTCGGGCCATTCCAAACTTCCGCAGTCATGTGGCTTCGTTTTGGACACTCAGCAACACAGCATTTATAGCCATTTGCAGCGTGCTGTGGTCACGAGTGCATTTTGTGCCATTTTTGATGCCATTCCTTCCAGTTTTGCACAGCTGTAGTTTGACACAGCTTTGCCTGAAAGCTTCAGCTTTGTCCAATTGCACTGAACAGCCACATAAAAAGTCATAAATTCACAACTGTCACAATTTCGCACAGTAATAGGCGGGCTCAATTAGCAATAGCAATAGCAGTTAGACTTATATACCGCTTCATAGGGCTTTCAGCCCTCTCTAAGCGGTTTACAGAGTCAGCATATTGCCCCCAACAATCCGGGTCCTCATTTTACCCACCTCGGAAGGATGGAAGGCTGAGTCAACCCTGAGCCGGTGAGATTTGAACAGCCGAACTGCAGAACTGCAGTCAGCTGAAATAGCCTGCAGTGCTGCATTTAACCACTGCGCCACCTCGGCTCTTTACTGTACAGGTAGTCTTTGATTGACGACCACAGTGGAGCCCGAAATTTCCATTGCTAAGCGAGACATTTGTTAAGTGAATTTTGCCCCATTTTACACCCTTTCTTGCCTCAGCTGTTAACCGAATCACTGCAGTTGATAAGTTAGTAACACGGTTGTTAAGTGAATCTGGCTCCCCCACTGACTTTGCTTGTCAGAAGGTCGCAAAAGGGGATCACGTGACCTCCAGACTCTCTGCAGCTCTCAAAAATATGAACCAGTTGCCAAGTGTCTGAATTTTGATCACGTGATCATGGGGAAGCTGCAAAGATTGTAACTGAAAAACAGTTGTAAGTGTTATGGCCAGCCAGCAGAGCTGGCAGCAGATTCAGACAGTGAAGAAGTTGGGGAGGAACATGGGCCAGTCCTGGAGTTTGTGGAAGGCTCTGATGAGGGCTCTGTGTCGGAAGCAGAGAGGGGACCAGAGCTGGATGCCAGTTATCAGCTGCCTTCAGAGTCAGACATCAGTGAGGCAGATGAACAGCTGGAGCCTGTTCCCAGTGTGCGCACGCGCAGAGTTGCCAGACGAAGGGAACAGCTAAGGAACAAGGGTCGATTTGGGAGTAAGGCCACAGGTGGACGATGAAGGGCCCCTCCCAGAGGAAATAAAAGAGGAGCGAAAGGGGAGGGGAGTTTGCAGGAGACAATTGGTTCAATTAATTGGTTTGTGACTCTCCAAGGCTCCTTGCCAAGTTTTGCAGATATCGGCCTGTCAGGTGTCCAAGCCAGAGAAGGTCTGTGATTGTGAATTCTCCGGTCAAAGACTTTGTGGATGTGAATGAGCAGAATTCACAGTAAGTTAAGAAAAGGGGTTTTTGTCAGGACAAGAAGTTTGCTTCATGCTCTCTGGAAGCCTCGGGCAGAACAGTAAGTCACTTTTTTCATTGCCACTGTCTTTGAATGGTCACTAAATGAACTGCTGTAACTCGAGGACTAGCTGTATGTTCTATCCCTGAATAGGGCTAGTGATAGTATCCAATTTTGTGGATTACAGTCCCCATATTCCAATCAAAGAGACCTGAGAGATAATTCCCAAATCAACCTCAAACAATTCTACCCTTTCTACAGAAAAACAGCTGCAGTGTCCTTTTGGGATGAACAACAGAGGGGAAAAAGAGGCTTAAGCAGAACCACAGCAAACAGGACAGGAGGCTTCCCATCCATCTTCTGTGTGCTTCATTGCCAAATCTAGTTCTACTTAAGAGTATTTTTTTTAAAAAAAAACTGACATGTAAAATATGATTCATTGTTTTCCTCTTTCCTTTGTCAAGGGGCTGCTAAATTGTATTAGCACAAACTTGCTCATTTATTTTACATTGCTAGTGCTAATCAAAATATTATCATTCTTGCTTTGAGATTAGTACTAAATAATTGGGGCAAAATTATGTTATCCGTATTACAGCTTAAGCCTTTGCTGTACTATTTTTTTAAAAAAAAACACTACCAGAATATATAACTTTCTGAAGTCAAAAATGAAAGAAATCAAAATTGGTAATGTTTCAAATTTATGCCGGGCCATTCAACTTTTCTAAACTTTTAAGAGGATTTTGAAAAACCAAAACCAACCCTCAAATCAATTGTAGTACATGTCCAATTTTATATGGTAAATCTTATGTGCAAAGAACTAGTATATAATCTTCAGACTGCTGATTTCAGCAATGGTCACTGGAGGTTTTTATTAACTGATTAAGCCCCCAGCTATACAATTAGATAGAACACTTGTTGAAGGCTCGTATGATTGATCATTAATTAAAAGAATATTACAGTTGCAAACATTAAGATCAACCAAACCAAAAGTCTTTAAAAACGTAAAACACTGCTTATGAAAGCTGGAAATTACTAAACTGTTGGATGGCAACAGTTAAATATCTGCCAAAAAGAGAATTAGGAAACCACAAAAAAAGCTGGAAAAAATTATTTGGTTTTGTGTGAAAAGCCAAAACGTGTGTCTCATAAACTTTTCCAAGAAAAACCAGAGACAAGGAGACAAATAATGAGAAGAAGAAAATACTGTAAATTAAAAATTAACAAAGCTCAAATCCTGCCTCCAAATCCACTAATTTTCTACCAGACAATTGAAAAACATTCTTAGAAAAGATCCCTAAAGCACTGGGATAATCAGTTGACTTTGTGCCCGTTTACTGATTCTTGGGCTTGTTAATTTTTATACCATGTCTATTTGGGGGATCGAGAGTTTCTGATAAAGACACCACAGCCTTATTCGTACAGATCTTGGGCCAAGCTCTCTCTCTCTCTCAGCTCAACCCACTTCACAGGGTTGTTGTTCTGGGGAAAATAGGAGGAGGGCAGCATGTTGGGTATGTCTGCCTCTTTAACTTATTTGTAAAAAATAATAAAGTGTATATTATATATAATATAATAAATGTAAATATGCCGTAACTGTCTCAGGCCTAGGTTATCCACTGTAACTGTCTCCTAACAGCTTTTCCTGACCACTCTCCCTGTCCAGGATCCTAGTACAGTTAGGTCTCTACCTGCGATTACAACTGAGCCCAAAATTTCTGTTGTTAAGTGAGAATTTGTTAAGCGAGTTTTGCCCCATCTTCTTGCCACAGTTGTTAAATGAATCACTAGGGTTGATAAGTTAGTGAGCCGGCTGCTGTTCAATGAACTTGGAAGGTCACAAAAGTTGATCGCGTGACCTTGGGACACAGCAGCGGTCATAAACATGAACCAGTGGCCAAGCATACGAATTTTTGATCACATGATCATGGGCCTGTTGCAAAAGTCGTAACAGTGAAACACTTGTCATACAAATTACAGTGCCGTTGTAACTTTGAACGATCCCTAAATGAACTGTTGTTAAGTCGAGGACTATCTGTACAGAGCAGTGAAATTTTGACTCTGTTGGACCTTCCAGCATCACTTTCACAATTTCCTGGTTCTTGTGTTTACAGCCCTCCAATCACATAATCCTATGTCTTCCTTTATGTTTTGGTTCCTCATGCCACTGTCACTGTCTTCAGAATCTGGGTCTTTAAGGGCCATGATCCTGTAACTCTGCAACCAACCCCTTTCCCGCTGTGGAAATACGATGGTTTGAAATCATTTTTCTATGAGTTCATTAGTGAATTGGTGTAGGTTCTGGTTGTTTCACCCTAATTGCATTTACCAGAAAGACGTAGGTTGCATCTGTTTTAAATATATTCACCCCCTACCCTAGAGTAGTTTAAAAAATCACCATGTGGTTATTTTATTACAAATGAAGGCAAGTAAATAAGCTTATTTTATTATTTATTAATATGGTTGCATTGCATTGCTGCATTGTTTTGTTGGCTCTTTGTGTATTCATATTTGTTCAATAGTTTCCGGGTTTATTTTATTGGATTAATTTTCAATTACTCTTTTCTACCATATGTTGGTAAAGGCATTTATTAAAATCCTTACCCTTGTCCTCTTTATTGTCCCGCCTATGCTGACAGGATGTAGAAAATTTTCTTGTGTTAAGTTTTGTAAGCTTAACAGCATCTTTCCCAATCTTGTGTCTTTCAGGAATGCTAACCCATAATTCCCATATTAATTCCCATCAATATGGGTAATTGCTGAATGAGTAAGAGCTCCAGACCTTTTGTTTAGATTCCAGTGTCCTTCCACAATCAATTGGATTTAACTGACTTGATATACATAGGGCTGCATTATGAAACTTCTTTAAAAAAAAACCATTTTCCTTCCACAGTAAATCTATGCTCCAGATTTATCCTCATCTAAATTATGGCACAGCTATCAGACACTAAATAAAAACTGGTTTAGGAACAAAACAATTGTCTATCCCTAACAAGGTATAGAATTACTTTACACATCAAAAGCATTTTCAGAAGGACCATCTTAAAAAATTTAATTCCCATATTCTATACACAATGCACCCAGATAAAATAGCTGATGACATATGAAATCTTAAATTGTTTAAATTTGTGTACTGTCCGAGGATGCACAAAAAAATAATACAGGCTTTAAATAAGTAACAGTTTGATATATACATTTCCACATCAAGCTTTTTTTTTAAAAAAAAAATTGTATTTTTCATGAAAAAGTAAGTGTGTTTCATAAACACTTGCAACCTTTTTCTGTTTCTAACCCAGAGGAAAGGAAACATGGGGGCACCTTGATACTGCTGTGAAACTCATTGAATTTGGTACTCAATGCATTCTGATGCGAAATTTCCCCCCAGTACCTAATGCACAAGCTAGAAAGGACGTTGGTCTTACCTGAACGTCTATTTTCTGATGGGAGGAGGGAATGGTCACACGTGGGGTCTTATCACAACCTGATTGGTCCAAGGCTGAGAGGAAATCTATAAATACCGGTGCCTGTCCATTGCTAGCCCAGATTCTCGAACATGAACGGTACAACTGAAAAACAAGAAACAACACAACAAACCCCGGGAAACACCCCCCGGGCCCTCCCCTTGGCCCCAACAGACAGAACTCAGGGCGGGTTGTGACCATTCCCTCCTCCCATCAGAAAATAGACGTTCAGGTAAGACCAACGTCCTTTTTCCAGAATGGGAGGAGGGAATGGTCACACGTGGGACATACCCAAGCTAAAGTCCCAGGGAGGGAGAACAGGAACTCTAGGAACCAAGGGGAGCCTCAGCTGCCACCCCCTGTAGGACCCTACGACCGAAGGATGCGTCCGCTGACGCGAAAGCATCCAGACGATAATGCCGGATGAACGAGGTTGGAGTGGCCCAGGTAGCCGCCCGGCAGATGTCTTCAAACGGGGCCCTCGTGGCCCACGCTGCCGAGGTTGCCGCGCTCCTTGTAGAGTGCGCCGTGACACCTGATGGAACCGGCCGCCCTGAGGCCACGTAGGCCTCCGAGATGGCCTGACGCAGCCAACGGCCGATGGTAGCCGAGGACACCTTCGAACCCAGAGCCCCAGGTAGGAAGGAGACGAACAAGGCCTCCGACTTGCGGAAATCCTTGGTCCGCCGGAGGTAGATCCGCAAGGCACGGCGGACATCCAGACGATGCCAAAGACGCTCCCTGTCAGTAGACGGACTCGGGCAGAAGTCAGGCAGGACGATCTCCTGAGCCCTGTGAAAGGGGGTATTTACTTTGGGGACGAATGCCGGGTCAAGGCGAAGGACCACTCTGTCCTGGTGAAAATGACAGAGGTCGTCCTTACAAGACAGGGCGCCCAGCTCGGATATACGCCGGGCGGAAGTGATGGCCACCAGGAAGACCACCTTCAGCGATAAGAAGCGCAAGTGCACCGAGCGGAGAGGTTCAAACGGAGCTCCCGTTAAGGCCTTGAGGACAAGCGGCAGATCCCACGTGGGGAACCTATGAACGGGGGGAGGCCTGAGATTTGCCGCCCCCTTGAGGAACAGCTTGACCAGAGGAGACTGGGAAAGAGAAGAAGATCCCGCCCCCCCCAAGACCGAGGACAGAGCCGCCACTTGGCGACGCAAGGTGTTTTGCGATAGCCCGTCCTCCAGGCCCTTCTGAAGGAAATCCAAGACGTTGGGGATGGTGGCTCTGACGGGAGAGATGCCCTTGGGGGAGCACCAGCGGACGAACGCTGCCCAGGTGGAGTTATAAATGCGGGTCGTTGAGGGACGACGGGCCGCCTCGATGGTGCGAATGACCCCGGAAGACAGATGAGCCCCCCTTAGAAGCCGCCGTTCAAGAGCCAAACGGTCAGCTGAAGCCACTGAGGCTCTGGGTGAATCAGGGCCCCCTGCCGTAAGACCACCTCCCCCTGCGGAATCCTCCACGGGGAAGTCACTGACAGCTGAATCAGGTCTGCAAACCAGGGTCTCCTGGGCCAAAACGGGGCCACCAGAATGACCAGGGCCCTTTCCGTCACCACCTTCCTGACGGTCCCCGGGATGAGTGGAATGGGGGGAAAGGCATAGAGAAGGCCCGGGGGCCACCGGCTCCTGAGGGCATCCGTGCCCTCTGCCGAGCTGGATTGGAAACGGGTGAAGAAACGCGGGAGTTGTGTGTTCTCGGGAGACGCAAACAGGTCCACCCGGGGGGACCCGAACCGACGACAGATCTCCCGGAACAGCGACGGGTGGAGTTGCCACTCGCCGTTGTCCAGAGTTGCTCGACTGAGCCAGTCCGCCTGGACGTTGGAGAGACCCGAGATGTGCTCCGCCACCAGGGATTGTAAGTGTTTCTCCGCCCACGACCCCAATCGCAGAGCCTCCAGCCAGAGGGCTCTCGAGTGGGTCCCGCCCTGACGATTGATGTGCGCCTTGGTGGCCACATTGTCCGTCAGGAGGAGAACGTGGCTCCCTTCCACCGAGGAGCGAAAGTGACTCAGAGCCAGACGCGCGGCCTTCAGTTCCAGCCAATTGATGTTGTGACGGAGGTCCGAGGCCGTCCATCTGCCCTGAGCCATCCGAGAGCCCACCAGGGCCCCCCACCCGAACAGACTCGCGTCCGTGGTGACGGTCACCCTGTTCGGCTCCCAGAACAGACACCCCCGCTGGATGGCCGGGGAGAGCCACCACACCAGGGATGCACGGACTCCCGTCGAGATGCGGAGAGTCCGAAGGGAATTGCTCATTCGTCCCCTCTGATAGGGGATAAGCTCCCATTGAAGGGGCCGAAGATGGAGTCTGGCCCACGGGACAATCCCTATGCAAGAGACCATCTTGCCCAATAACTGCGACAGAGAGAGGATGGAAACGGAGCGCTTTGTGCGAACGCTCTCTGCCAGCCGACGAAGGCTGACCTGCCTCTCCTGAGACAGACGCACCTCCCCCAACTTGGAATCTATGACTGTCCCCAGATGCAGAATGCGAGTGGAGGGAGTGAGATGGCTCTTTTCGAAGTTTACCGAGAACCCCAGGGCCTGGAGGCTTCGAATGGTAATCTGAAGATCTGAAACGGCCTGAGACAGGGAGCCCGCCTGAAGCAAGACATCGTCTAAATAACATTGGAGGCGGACCGGGACCGATCTCAGATGGGCCGCCAGAGCCGCCAGGACCTTTGTGAAGGTCCTCGGGGCCGAGGCCAGGCCGAAGGGAAGAGCCCTGTACTGGTAATGGTGGGGCCCGTGGGAGAACCTCAAGAACCGGCGATGAGCGGGCAGGATGGGGATATGAAGATAGGCCTCCGTGAGATCCACGGAGGCCAGGAAATCGCCTTTCCTGATGCCCTGAAGGATGGACTTGAGCGATGACATTTTGAACCGCCTGTAGACCAGAAACCTGTTCAGGCGCTTGAGGTCTAGAATTGCTCTCCAACCCCCCGTGCTCTTCGGGACCACGAAGAGATTTGAGTAGTGGCCCCGGCCCCGTTCCCCTGCGGGAACCGCCTCCACCGCATGGATTTCGAGGAGGTGGGCGATCGCCTGACTCATCAGGCGGCGGCGCTCTCGACTCCGGGATGGAGGGAACGACCGAAAGAGATTTGGAGGAGTGGAGAGAAATTCTAACCTGAGCCCGTAACGAACCGTGGCTCGAACCCAGGCGTCCGACGTGATGTCGTCCCACCGGTCCGCATAAAGAGCGAGGCGGCCGCCGATGGGATGACTCGGGTTCGAGTCACTTCCCCCTGCGGAAGGGACGGCCGCCTCCCCCCCGAAAGGGCCGCCGAGCCTGGCCCTGGAAACGGCTCCTGTCCTGGAAGGGCTGCCCCAAGAAATGCCTGTCAGAAGAGAAAGAAGAGAAGCGCTGGTTATAGCCGAAGTTAGGGGCCCTATACCGTTGCCTACGGAAGGGACGTGACTTGTTCTCGGCCTTCTTAGCCGTGGAGGGTAGGACCTTCTTCTTGTCCTTATCCTCCACGAGGATGCGAGTAAGGGCCTCCCCGAAGAGATCGGGCCCCTTGAAGGGGGCAGCCGCCAAATCCCATTTGGCTTTGTTGTCCATTTGCCAATGGCGCAACCACAGGAGCCTACGGGAGGTGACCGAGGTGGCCAGGGCGCTAGAAGCAAACTTGACCGTGTCCAAGGTCGCGTCAGCTGAGAACTGACACGCCGCCAGAATCTTGACCAGATCCTGATGGATCCGGTCCTCCTGTATGGGAATGCGTGCCTGCAGCTTCTTGAGCCACATGACCGTGGCACGATTAAAGTAGGAAGCCGAGGCCGCCGCCTTAATGGCCCACGCTGTGGCATTGAAGTTCTTCCGCAAAGTAAGCTCTGCGCGCTTATCCTCCGGCTTCATCTTATCTGCCGCATCGCCCGACACCACCGGGGAGGAGGACACCAATGCGGCCACAGGGGTGTCAACCGTCGGGAGCTGAACGGCCTGAGCAAAGGTTTGCTCCATGTTATAATGCCGACGGTCGGTACTACCTGGAGAAGAGAAAGTGGAAGGTTTAGCCCACTGGTCGGTCAGAACCTCTAGGAACAAGGGAGGGGCAGGGATCTCTTCCTTGTTGGTGGCCGTGGCAGAGAACATGACCATGTCGGGATCCCTTGGGGGGGGCACAGAGGGATCCCCAGTTCCGACCTTGGTGGTGTGCCTCGCCTTATCCAAGAGAACTTTAAACAAGGCGGGCATAAATAGGACCTTAGAAGAAGGTTCCTCCGAAACAGTGGTATTCTCATCATCTGAGAATCCCATCTCCTGGGGTAACTCCCCCCCACCCAGGAAGGAAGCCTCACTGATCATGGAAGGGGAGGAAGCCCGAAACTGAGCCCTGTTCAGCCCCCCATGCCTAGAGTAAAGGGAGCCTTTGTCCCGCTGGGCAATGCCCCGAGTGATGGCTGCCGAAATAAGCCTCTTAATCCCTTCAGGGAGATTATCCAGATCCTCCACATCCCCATAAGTAGAAGCAGGGCCCTGAGGAGCCAACCTTTGGGGGGAACAGGGGCCTCTGGACGTGCCCTCCAGAGGATCATCTATGGGGGATGGAGAACGCCCCCTCCTGGAGAAGGCCTGCGACCTACCAGGGGAGCTGCATGAAGAAGCCGGGCTAAAACCTCTAAGTAGAGACCTTTCTGAAATGGGCCTAACAGGGGACCTGGATCTGTCCCTAGATAAAGGCTTGGAGGACTGGGCCTGCCTTTCTGCCCTGGCAAAGGTCCTTTCCAGCGCCCTATGGCGAGCTGCCTCATCCCTAGAGACAGAACTGGAGGGGCGCCTTGAAGAAAGGGATCTCTGAGGGGGAGCCCCCCTCCCCACCTCCTGATCCAGGGCCTCCTCACTCCCAGTAGGGCCTGCCCCTTGCCCCTGGGGAATCTCCGCTCCCTCGTCCATGCCCCACTCACGTGTCCGACGAAAGGAGCAGGAATCGGCCTCCAAAGTCCCACCTGAGACCAGGGCCTGAAGCCTGTGGGGAGACCTAGGCTCAAGGCCTCTCACTAGGCCGCACTAGGCCCGTCAATAAAGGCAAGGCCTCACGCACGTGGCAGCCTCCAGAATGGCCACCGGAACTCCGTGCGCGGGAGAAAGGGCTGGAAATAATCACCAGCAGCCCAGCCAGGCCTTTTCTAGCCGGCTTCACTTTAAATTGAGCAGGGAGAGCCGCTCTCCCCCCCCTGCTCTGTCTCCCCGGCAACACAAACAAAGGAAGCCTGCAGCGAGGGGCCCCCTGTGGAGCGATCTGCACGCTGGAGCCTCGAGGCTTAAGTTTCTCTTTCACTTTCCTGCTGCAAAAACACAGCCTGTTCAAGTAGTTTGAACGAAGCAGTTAGAATGCTGCAAAAAAACGGCCTCTTCAAGTAGTTTGAACGAAGCAGTTTGAATGCTGCAAAAAAACAGCCCCTTCAAGTAGTTTGAACGAAGCAGTTTGAATGGAACCGCACCCCCGCACCCGGGGACGGGCAAAGGTTCCTGGC
Source organism: Thamnophis sirtalis (assembly GCF_051295495.1). Lineage (NCBI taxonomy): Eukaryota > Metazoa > Chordata > Lepidosauria > Squamata > Natricidae > Thamnophis > Thamnophis sirtalis. Next base: position 14,014,841 of record NW_028261393.1, on the reverse strand, counting down.
CTGCGGGGGGGAGACTAGTGCCCCACTGGGCCCTCCCCCAGCCGCCCGAGGCAGAGATCTGTCCCTTGGGGCCGCAGCAGATCAATTTAGAATTTAAATTTAAAGTGCCCAATTAGCCAAATAGGAATCAGACTGAATAGAACTCACCCAAAAGGAGAAAACAAACAGAACCTATCCAACTACTCTACAGCTTGGACCAGGCTGAGAGAATCTGGGTTAGCAATGGACAGGCACCGGTATTTATAGATTTCCTCTCAGCCTTGGACCAATCAGGTTGTGATAAGACCCCACGTGTGACCATTCCCTCCTCCCATTCTGGAAAACTTGTCAGCGATGGCTGCTTTGTGATTCACTACCCGATTCCTTACGCAGAAAATCTGTGTGATACTCGGTTTTTTAGTACTCGTCATGCCTCAATTTACGTTGAGTAACGAGGTATCACTGTATGGTACAATTCAGGAAGTAGACATTTCATCTATAATGGATTCCTACATTTTACGTATCAAATCAGCACCTGAGCTTTGTTTCATTCAGAAGCACAACCAAATGCTATAAGACAGGGGTCAGCAAACTGCGGCTCTGGAGCCGCATGTGGCTCTTTCCTCCCTCTGCTGCGGCTCCATCACCGGTCGGCACCACAGTTTTGAGAAGAGCTTCCAGTGGGAGAGGGAGAGAGAGAAGCACAGTGCGCCAGGAGAAGACTCTATGGCAAGGGGAGGGTTTTCTAGTTATCTCCACAATTGATAGGGCTTTCGGTTATGATAGGTAGAGGAAAAAGTACATCGTACTAGGAGGAGGCACTATGGTGTGGGAACTGAACTTCCGGTCAGCTCCAGAACTGAAAAGGGGGCTTCCGGTTAGGAACTTTGTGGCTCCCGGTGTTTTCTTTTTTGTGGGAAACGGGTCCAAATGGCTCTTTGAGTATTTAGGTTTGCCAACCCCTGCTGTAAGAATATTTTTAAGAGTTATTAGAAAATCCTGAAAAAGGGCTGGTATGAAAGCCCTCGCATAATCTATAGCCATGATGGCCAACCTATGGCACATGTGCCACAGGTGGCACGCAGAAACCCTCTCTGCGGGCACAACAGCCATTGCCCCACACCAGCTTCAACGATCATATGCACCTGCCTCCCGCCGGCCAGCTGGTCTTCGGGTCTCTAATGCGTATGCGCGGGGGAGGCGCATACAGGGGATGCGTGCATGCATCCATGGGGGCGTGGGGCGTGCATGAGGGGCGCTTGCATTTTGGGGCCTTGCGCAGCACCCCCACGCCCCCTTTGGGTTCCAGGTTGGTGCAGGAGGCCTTCCAGGCCCAAAACAGGGTGCCGGGAGTGGGGGGGCATGCACACATTGCATTATGGGTGCGGGCTTTCGGCACACGACAAAAAGGTTAGTCATCATTGATCTACAGAAAGAATCAGCCTAAGGATAGGAAAGTCCTCCCAAAAGAGGACAGGCAGAAAGGCAGACCACGCAGATTTTGTGACATATACTATTATCTAAACAGTATTGTGCCACATGCTAGATAATAGTTTTATCCCAGCTCATCAAAATTTTGGTTGAGGTCATGCATAAAGGTTTATCCTATTAAGAATCTTGCTAATTCCCAAGCTCTTAAAGAGACAGCAGATTATCTGGTGGCTTTTATCCTTTTTTAGAAAGTGTGTCAGGACTCTCCTCTTTCATCTGCCATTCTCAGCTGCTGCCATGTTAACTTTACCAATCATGTATGAATTTTAATGATGCTTCAGAAACAATTACTTCAGTGTGTTATTTTGTCACTGTCGCTCATATGGAATACATTTTTAAAAAATAACATTGTTTCAAAGCAATGTGCTAATTGAAGTCTTCCATGAGAAGAGCCTCACATGGTAGGAATCGAAGCAGTACAGAAGCCTGGGAAGAAATTATCAAGTTAGCAGTTTGAAATCTGGATATGAAGAGTGAATAAATACCTTTATCTATATCTAATCTCTATCTCTATCTAATCTCTATCTATCTATCTATCTATCTATCTATCTATCTATCTATCTATCTATCTATCTATCTATATCTATATCTATATCTATATCTATATCTATATCTATATCTATATCTATATCTATATCTATATCTATATCTATATCTATCTATCTATCTATCTATCTATCTATCTATCTATCTATCTATCTATCTATATATATATATATATATATATATATACTTAAAGTCACAACCCCTGGTATGCCCAAGTGTGGGAGGAAGGTCACACTTCCACTCTCTGTCACTCTCCCTGCCTGGGAGGCAATAGAGCACAGGTTCGAATCCCAGTAAGGATATGGCTAGCTGATGAGAGCTAAATAGCTTGAAATAGATCTATACTAGTCTTCCTTTATTTATTTATCAGCACAAATAAAAACACAAATATATATATATATATATATATATATATATATATATATATATATATATAGTATTTGTGCTGATAAATAAATAAATGGAGACTAGTATAGATCTATTTCAAGCTATTTAGCTCTCATCAGCTAGCCATACCCTATTTGGGCATACCGGGGGTTGTAAATATATATATATATATATATATATAAAAAATTTCTGCTAGAAAAAAATACTGAGATATCAACTACTACTATTTGATAGACATTCTCAAAAAAATTGCACAATTCATTTTTGTAAGAAGACAGCAATGATTTATTATGCGGTTCCCTTTATGTATAAGATTAAATCTACAGAGTAAATTTCTCAAAACATAGTTACACTTCACAGGTTTTCTTACTCTTTGTCAACTTTTAAAAGGGGGTGACTGGTTCCTAGAAGGACAAAAATGTTAAGAATTGGACATTCAACTCTGATCCAAACTTCGTATTCTTAGAGATTGAACCTGTTCAAGATCCTCATTAGCTTAGGAAGGCTTTAAAAAATATATGTTTAATGAGATTGGTTTCCAATGTTCACTTTTAAACAATCTAGGAATGCCAATATGCTAAAAAAAAAGAACTAAAAGTTGTGAAAATCATTATCTTTAAATTAGCATCAACACATAAAAAATAAACACAGACCCACCCTGTCTTCTAAATCCCCATAACTCCACACAGCCTTCTATATATGAATACAATATAGTGAATTGCTGCACAGCATTCCAAGCACATAGAACAAAGGCATATAGCAGCAGCTATTTCCTGCCTACATTATAAATCACCACGACCACCCCTTCTTCCATTTGGCTCAAAAGAAAAGAGCCTAGTGGAAACACACTCCCATTTCAATGGCTTTTGACAGATGATTCAGGGAAATATAATTACTGAATCCATATAATTTAGTTTCTGAAACAATATACAAAAAGCCCATGCAAAAAAGAAACACTTTGGGTGACCAAATTGCTGTTTTAAATTTAATTTGAAAGATAATTTTTTTAAATTCCCCAGTTATTGGACAAGTAATAAAATTCAGCTTCCTTAAAAAATATTTACTAGCAGCAGCAGGAGGAGAGCGGAGGGAAATGAATGTCAAAGGAATGTTTGGTTTTTAGTTATGCTTCCCCAGTCCCATTAGACATGGGACTGAACAAGCAGCAAACTATAAACATTCCACCAATATAAAACATAAAGCGATTTTGCCAGCGATGCTTTAACAGCTTTCATAAATGTATCAAAAAGATTAAACAATAGCAACACATCTGAAAAGGAAAGAAAAGGATGAGGGAAAGAAGAAAGCACCTGGATACAAAAAGCAAATTAAACAAGCTTAAAACAATGGAATATTCTGATTTGAAATAAAAAGGCATTTGGAATCTCACGTTGCTGCACCCCAAGCAAAAGAATTTCAGTTTGGAAATGCAAGAAGCAAGAGAAGGAAACATGATCAATCAGATACACAGAAATTTCATAACGTTCACTGCATGCAGCCACCATAAGGCCCGCGTAGCTCATTTGTTCAGTTCTGAAATATTTTAACTTTTTACCTGATGTTCAGCATGAATGTTATCCCCAGTAGGCCACCGATGTTTGCTGTTATTATAGCTGCCTCCACCACTTCCGCCTCCCCCAAGCTGCTCACCATGCTGCCTCTGAAAGAAGTAATCCACCATTGCGTCGTCCTGGGAGCGACCTGCAACCCCTATAGATCCGGGAACAGGGCTGGAGTGGGTCCCTGCTGCAAGGGCTTGATTTGCAGCTGGCTGTGCCTGAGCCTGGGACCCTGTTCCAGATGTCAAAACAACAGGCATGTTGGGATTAGCTGTTTCTTGACTGTGCTGTTTCAGGTGGGGGCTGAAAGAGTCCTGCCAGAGCACTGCTTTTCTCTTCAAGACACATGCAACGCTCATTCCACCAGTACCTAAGGAAAGACAAGTTCAAAACACTAATTAAATTGAGTCTCCCATTTCCAAAACTCACAGCTAAATACAGAACAGCCACAGCAAGGAATCCTAAAATAAAGTCCCACCCATATCATTACATTAGCTCAGCGATCTCCAAACTTTTGGGCACCAGGGACCAGTTCCGCGGAGAGAGGTTTTCCCACAGACCGGAGGGGGCGTGGTTTTGTGGGCTGCCTGCATCCTATGGATGGGGTTCACTTGTTTGCGTGGCCTAGTTTCTGGCATGCTGCAGCCCGGTACCAATCCGTGGACCAGGGTTTGGGGTTCCTGCGCGAGCTTACTTTTTCACAGGGCATTCTCAAAAGTGTACCACAGCAAAGATTACTGGATGAATGCATGTATGCCCTAAATTCCTGGATGAAAAATAATTTTGGGTGCTTACACCTACCCTGATTTATCTGAAATGAAATCAAGCTGACATCAGACCAAGACACCATTCTAAGCCATACTGCAACTTTGGGCATACAAATAAATTGGAGTAAAATTCAGAACACACTTGGTTTCTTTTTACATGCGAATCAGACACCGTAATATAAAGCGCATTCACCTGACTACTAAAACAACCCAGGGTTTGTGCCTGGCTTCTAAGAACCAGAATTTTTAAACTACACGTTTTGTATAGAAAATCATGTAGCACATTAAAAAAAATGTTTAATTAAAAATAGGCATAGGTTAAAGTGTTGCATGATATTCCTCCTCCTCCTCCTGTTGGTCCATGAGATAAAGTGATTATACAAATCAAAAACTTTCTCCAATTTGCATATGCACCATTAACACTGGTATGGTAAAGAAGTGTGTATTTTCAAGACTAAGTCATCCCTGGATTTTCATGACAAACAGAGCAAATAAAGGAACACAATTATTAACTAGATTTCAGAGTATTCACATTTCAATGTAATTTAAATAAGGTTAATATATTTATAGTCATTTCTCCCTTTTACATTAGAAATTGCAATTTTTTTTAAAAAGGAGGGTGGTTCTCTCCATCAGAGGAAAAAATATTTGAAGAGGTGCAGGGGGAAACAAGTGAACTGATTCCACAAATCAGCACTCACACAGCTCAAATTTAAAAGGAATTCTTAGTTTCCCTACATTCGGAAGCGCCACAGATAATGTATTCCCCTTACACACCCCTCACTACTTCACAGTGGTATCAGCAGCAGCTTTTCATTTTAAGTAAGATATAATTCCCAGTTTAGTTGGAATTCAAGAAAAATGTGATTGTGGGTCATTTTCGTTAACAAGATTTAAAGTGCAATTTAAGGAAGAAAATGTGGTTTCTTTAAAACTGGAAGTAAATCTTCCCCTTTGGATGCAAAAAGAATAATAGAAGCATGCAAAGGATTCAAACACGTGTGAGGATAAAGAGATTAAATGATATAGTATTCACTAAGCAAAAGTGCTAAAGGTGTATGTATGAAACGGTCATTACTCCTGTTTCCATACACTAATACTTTATATACATCTATCATCTCAAAGAGAGGGGGGAAAAGAGACAATTCAGTATGCTATGGATTGCAACTTAACATATATTTGGATACCAACATTACAAAGCTTTCAGTAACAATGATTTATTGGTTCCACCACAAAACCACGGTAGACTAAAGCGCGTGTGACTAAAGTGCGGTGACAAAACCGCACCGTCAAAACCGCGCGACAACAGCGCGACAACAGAAGCGCGCTGTAACATAACACTAAAAATAACCCTAAACCTAACCCTAACCCTAAACCTACTCTAAACCTAACCCTAAACCTTACCTTAAGTTAAATCGCGCTTCTGTCGGCGCGCTGTTGTGGGCGCGCTTTTGACATCGCGGTTTTAGCGCCGCGGTGTTGTCAGCGCGCTTTTGACGTTCGCGGTTATGTCGTGCCATGGATTTATTAACAAAGTATTGTCAAATGAAAGTATTTACTTAAATAAAATTATTTCAATCTGCATTCATGAAGTATAATTGATTTTTTTTTTGTTGTTAGTTGGAGCTACAGCTCCAAAACAATGGATTTTTCTTTCTCAAGTTTACAGTTTAAAATTGCTGCCCATCCTACAGTGATGGCAAAGTTGTTGCATTATAATTGACATTTTTTTTTTAATTAACAGATAAATGAAGTACATATGTTGGCTTTCTACTCTTCAGGCTAGCTTAAAAAGGAAAAATGTGTTTCAATGTAATGAAACAATGAAAAAAAAAGTAACAAAGCCACAAGGCAGATAGCGCAATCTCTAAATTTAGACACTCGCTGAAATCAGAACTACTGTACTCTAATCAGTTTTTTGAAGCATAGCCAGCCAAATTGTCCTTGGGAAGGAAAGCCACAAAGTACTTCTACTACAGGCCTACAACTGATATAGTGAAGAATGAGGGCGAGGGAGTTTCCTAAGCAGAGCAAAGGGGGGAAATTTGGAAAGCATACGGAGAAATTCTATTTCTTAAAATTATTTGGTAAATGAGTAACTGTAAATAAATCATGCAAGCAGCATGTATACTATTAATCAAATAAGAGAGCTGTCCTTATTTTGTTCAAGTGAATTGTTCCTCTGAAACATAGTTGAACTTCAGGATATTCCACTGAGCTAAGTAAGGCGTGCATTGCAACATACAGTTTCGAGGCCCAGGCGTCTGAGCGTTTTCCAGAAGATGGCTCTGTGCTTGGTCTGATGAGCCACAGGAGAGCTGCAATCAACAGACCTCTCATGATTTCGATAACATCTGGGGAAGCATCTTCACACCCCATAAGATGCCACAATTCTTGCACTGTATAGGGATATTACAATGGAATGGCATACCTTTCTGGTTTTATAAAGTAGCTGTCACCAACGGGTGGTTGGTGAGAAAATTTTAGTGGTCCTCAGAAAAATTATTTGCATTTTTTATTTTGCACTAAATCAGGGATCCTCAAATTACAGCCCCTAGACCGGATACGTGAAGTGAACATGTGTGTTGCTGCAGAGAGTCTCCCCCTTCTGGGTCTTTTTGTGTGGGTCGGAGGGGAACAGAAATTTCAACTTGGGATCTGTTTCAGCCTCCTGGTGTGGGACTTTAGGTGAAGGCTGGAGGGAAGTGCTGCTGGTGGTGAAGAGCCGGAGGGCCTTGTTCCAGTGGGACTGCATCATGGCCTGAAATTGGCTGACGATCTCAGCCCGCTAAGCCTCCAGGCGCCGGTATCGGGCCTTGCACTCCCGCAGGTTTTTCCTCTGCTTAGAAAGCCTATGCTCATAGTCCTCGGTGAGGTGCTTCTGCTCAGCCTCCTTCTCAGTCAGATACAATTTGAACTGAGCCAGCTGTTTTGCCAACTCTTTCTTGTGGTGGCTACTTGGCTCCATCAACTGCTTCCTATTGGGGCCCTAAGGAGCCTGGTTGGGCAGGCAAGAAGTGGCTGAGTGGGGAGGGGCAAGTAGAGGCCAGTGAGGCACCCCTCAACGTGAGTCAAGTTGGCCATGCCCACCCAGTCACATGACCACTTAGCCTCACCCATCCAGCCAGTCATTAGGCAGGTCACATCAGTGGTCCATGAGATTTAAATTATGAATTTAGTGGTCCCTGAGGTCCAAAAGGTTGGGGGGCCCTGTTCTAAAGGACATATCAATGAAATGCACTCTGAGAAACACAGGGAGATTTAGGCAATCCATAGTAGACAGAGTGACTATATGAGACATTCAGAATCCATGGCAGCTTATCTTACACACCAGCTCCTACTCAACAATAGTGTGAGAGGATCATTGCCTTTCCACTCTGTTAAGTTTCCTAAATCCATCAAGTTGCATGAAATGGTCTTCGGGCTGATTCATCAGAATTATTCTTTTCTTATATAATAGAGGGAATCGTACAGTTGCATATCACTGGCAGGATTATCAAAAATCGTCATCCCTCCCCAATAATCTATTGGTCCATTCCACATGCCATTTACTGGAGAAATAAGAAAAAGTAAAGTAAGCAGTTGCATAGAATTTCTAGAGCTTTCAAGAGGGATTTGATCTTATTTTGTTTCCATCGATATCCTCAGAGAGTTAACAGGATCCAGAGCACCTTTGGCTAAAAAGGGAAAAAGAACTAACGAAAAAGGAAAATTATTAGTTGGGGGGGGGGTTGTAAGCCTAAATTGGGGTATAAGCTCTTATGCATCAGCTGTTTCTCTGCTGTATTTAGTGATAACAAGTTATTTGTTATTAGTAGTCTTAATGTTTGTTATAAATTTAAATGCTGTGAATTGCTTTGTCAACCTTTTAGATCAAAAGTGAGATATAAAACGTAAATGGTTTGAGTGCTGTACATGGGCCTGGAAAGCGTATCTTGCAATTCTTGTTTAAAAATAATTTAAAAGGTTTTGAGATAATTAAAAAAAAATAAGTCAATATATTTTGCACTGTACTGCATTCAAGATTTTTGTGTTGCATTAATGGTCTTTGACAATCCACCTGTCTCAAGATATAAAGGCACATCCACATGACAAAAGACTACAAGAATAGTAGCAGCAACAATGAGCATTCCAAGGTCGATTGGTGAGAAACAACATTATCAATTATTTCAGTGAGAGACTGCATATATTGAAAATGTTAAGTGTAAAAGTGTTATATTACTACATTCAAAATTAAAAGAAAAGCCTACGGCATTATAACAATTCTTAACTACTGAAATAAAACATTTTTCAGCGTGTAGATTAACTCCATCTCCAGGCCCAAGTCAATAAATAGTGCTTGAGGGGGGGGGGAATGCTAGTGAATATATGTTTCTGCACACCTTCCCCTGTAAGTCCATTACTTGTATGGATGTTTATATAGTTATCAGTTCTATCCATGAACATGGAAAAGAAAGTGTCCCATGCAATGTTACTGCTGCATTGTTGCTTGAAAAATTGTTAAGAAAACTAATTGTATTGTGTCTTCTGTAGAACTCAAGAATACAGTACAATGGTTAGAATGCTAGTTAGAAACATCCAAGCTTAAATCAGCTCAGAACCTCAGAACTAGGATGAGACATTTGCCCTTAGTCAACACCTACCTATCCCATTAGGACCACAGCTAAGATGACAAGAAAAGACTTTGTAGGCTGCAGAAGCTATATGGAAAAAGAGTAGGCTAAACTATGATGGAGGAGTTAGTCACTCTTTCCTCAGAATCTTAGCAAGCATCAGTACTACCAACAGTCATTCAGCAAATAGATTTTTATCTGCCATCCACAAGGCATCCCAAAATGACTAAGGCTGACAAGTTTTGAAGAGCAAATGGGGAGCAGCAGCATAGGAAAATTAAGTGTTAAATGTTTGTATCACCACATGGAAGCAGGTGACACTCAGCCTGATCATTCAGACAATTGAGAAGTGAACCCCTCATCACATCTTGGGGGGGAGGGGATTTTCATTTAGCCCATCTCTTTACCCCCTGTTTACAAGAGGACATTATAATACACCTTGCATTTACTTTGCATTACAGAATTATCAAGATGATTAATGGAATTAAATCTCCTGGAAAATTCTAGAACCTGCATAGGTAAGATTCACCTGTCATGGCGTATATTTGACTAGAATGTCAAGGATGCTGTTGCCTAGAAATCAGAGGAATTGTTTAAACTCTGTAGTTCAACAAAAATGCAAAACTTTCCTCAAACAGGCATTCTAAAACTGACAGATTACAATTCCCATGTAACCCTAAATTAGCCTGATAAGAACTGAAGACAAAAAGCCCATCTGGGGCTTATCAACTATCCCTTATCAAAAGTCCATTACGATTAGGAGAAAATAGCACACTAAACTTCTGCTATCTTCATTTTTCACTCAACAAAAAGATTTACGTTACAGTCCCTGGTGTACAATTTGAAACACATCATTTTAAGAATATTACAACTCACTATGTTCAGGGCTCATGATCACCACTGCCTTTTTAATTTCCCTACTCTGAGGCCCTAAACTGTTTTTGGTTTTGATTCAGTTTCCGGTGAGATTTATTTCTAGTTACCATAGATAAAGTTTGTTAATATACTCTTCAATAAAAAGTTATGCCTGCTACAAATTACCCAGTGTTAATCTGGAACGGAAATTAAAACATGATCATAAAAACCGATGATGTATTAATATTTTGCTGAACAAACCAATACTGTCTGGATTCACACAGGATACCAAGCCAAACACCAAATAAATCACTTTACAGCTGAGCACAATGCGAGCCACACATAGCACACATACAAACACATATGATCTGCATTATGTGTGTGTGTATGTGTGTGTGATTGTGTGTGTATACACCCACACACCCACGTAAACAGTTTGAAATAAACTCAAAAATCAGTTTGGTAAAGAAGAAAACTGCCTAAATAGTACAACTAAATGTAAAGCTATACTTTGAAAGTTCCATGCAAGAAAATATTTTTTAAATACCTCTAGTCTAAATACCAGTAATTTCAACTTATCTTATTAAGCCATCAAAACTCTCTTTACTGCAAAACCTGAAATCAGCTGTTTCCCCTCAAACTGCTTTCAAATTATACAACCTAAAAACACTGGAATGAGAACCTCAAATAGTGGACTGATATAGGGCATCATATCTCACACACAAACATGAGGAATAAACACGGCTGAATGCAGTGGCAATCGCTATCAGTAAACATTTACAGAATCAGGCTACATTGTTAAATTGTTGCTGAAATGCAATCTAAACAACTAAAAACTGACAAACCACACAAGTTTGTCCTGTTTAAACAAACATTTGATAAGTACAGCAGGACGGACTCCTGGATATGTACTGACTGCACAGTGTAAAATACTGCTTTGCCTTTTCCGTAGGACAAAATTCACACTATAACAATAGGCCACCCGGTTCTCTTCCATAACTGCTTTGTTTCCAAACTGCTTGGCCAAAACTAACTTGAAGCTGGAACAGCCGAAGGCCTAGGAAGAGAAGAAAACAGCCTCCTGTTGCTGCTTCCTTACCGACCAAAGCATATTTTTTTTTAAAAAGTTATATAAGTGAAGCCCAGAAAGAAAAACCCTTTATTTTTTTCCCCAGTCCCCTTCATTTAGGGGAGGGGGGGATAAACTCAAGAGCACCTCTTTTTTTGCCTTGTTAATCCTAAACATTACTTGAGTCAAAAATAAATCCCAATTATACATCCTACCAAGCGACACAGCTTTGAATGAAGGGCAACAAAAATGTTTTAATTGTTAAGAGGCCACCCCATCCAGCCCCAAAGCTTAACTGATGACACCCAAACAACCCCCCCTCCAAAACAGATAAAACTTTACCCTAAGAGCTTTGGGCAGAAGACACGTACTCCATTTCCTGCATATACGACTCCTGTACAAGTTAATTAGGCATCACCTACCCGCCTTCCCCATCCTAGTTATTTTCCCTTGTCTCACTTTCCTCTCTCCCCCCCCCTCCACCCCACAATCCCACTTTCCTTTCAAAACCACGATGGAGTTGGATGAAGCCAGGGAAAGCCCCCCTCCCACTCAAGAAATCACCAAGCTGCCTTCCTGGCTGTTTGGAAATAAGTCTCTAAAAGGCCAACCAAGCGTTTCTCCTCCCTTCCCCCAAAGAAAAGCGACGGGGGAGGGAGGAAAAAATAAAATAAAGCCAAGACGCGGTTGGGGAGTCTAGGGAACACCCCCCCTTTCTTTCCTTAGGGTCGTTTGAACAGGGCAGCCGCCGCCTCCCCTTGTCCCCAAAGAAGCGGCTCGCCTTTCTCTCCCCCTTCCTGGAACAACAATAGAGGCCTTGCTCGGACTCGAAAACATGTACCAGGAACAAGCGCGAGGAAGAGCCTCGACAAGAATTGCCCGCCCAGGGCCGCCTTTCGGAGGGCCCTCGCCACCTCGGCCGAAGCCCTAGCCCCAATACGGCTTCGCCGTCGGGCTTCCTGGGCTCCGGAGTCCCGTTCTAACCCGCTTCGGTCCGGATACTCACGGGCGGAACGGTAGGATGAAGACGGATCTCAACGGCCCCCCCCTCCCCCCGGCCTCTAGCTTTGCCTGCCGCTCCCCCTGCCTTTCACTTCAACAACATGGCGGCGCACTGGGGACTCGGGGAGGCGCGCTGCATTCTGGGAAGTTGAGGCTGGAGCGTGGAGAAGCTCCGGCGCCGCGGAGTTTCGCCCAACGGCGTGGCGGCGGGATCCGGGGAAGCGAGGAAGAAAGGGAAGGGGAAAAGGGGCAGGGTTTGTTTGTTCCCCACCCAAGAGAGAAAGTTGCATTGGGTCTCCGTGCATTCTTCGCACGGGCAATAAAATGCCCATTGGGCGCTTTGCCAAGAAATGATTGAATTGGTTGTTTGGAGGGGGGGGGCTATGTGAATGACCGATTGGAGTTAACAGACGCGGGTTAAACAGGAACGCTGCATTCACAAATGCAGTGGTGATCCAGCGCAGGAGGGGTGGGGGGTTGGGGTGGGGAAGCTGATCCCCTATTTCAAACAATACTTATTTTATTTATTCATTGTATTCATTTATTTAGTTTGTCACTCATGTACAAGATAACAGGAATGAGAATAAACAAGAATAAAGGACGTAAGGAATGGGTACAAATAAATGGGGACAGTAGGACAGGGAAGGTAGGCACGCTGGTGCGCTTATGCACGCCCCCTTTACGGACCTCTTAGGAATGGGGTGAGTTCAAGAGTAGACAGTTTAAGGTTAAAGTTATGGAGGGGGGGGGTGAGGATGTAACAACAGAGTCAGGTAGTGCAAGCTAGGCATTGACCACTCTTGTTGAAGTCCTATTTTCTGCAATGGAGTTACACCTTGGCTGCGCTCCCGCCACGCGTTGCAAACGAAATCCGCCCGCCGTCGGTGGGTCCCAGTACCCAGGGTCAACGAAAAGAAAGGACACGGAGTGGGCAAGCTGGCTCGACAGGCAGAAACCCAGAGAGGGTAAACGGCGCTCTCTGCCCGCAAGATATGGGCAAGGCTTGGAAGCTTTGATGAATAATAATTGCATTTTCGGGGTGGGGGGGAGAGTTTCACTCGGTGTTTTGTTTTCTTTTCCAAACGTGGCAACTTTTAAAGATGTGTGTGCTTCAAGTCGCAGAATTCCCCCAGTTAGCATCCTGGTTTAAAATGTAAATAGTATAGGTCAAGCAGGGTGGGTGCATTCAGGCTCAGGACTTAACCAGCAGACCTAGGAACAGATATTTGTATATAGAAATTGTATGTGTGTGTATGTCTGTGTGTGTAAAGTTTTTTTTTAATATGAACATTCCATCTTCCTTTAAACAGTGTGTCGTCTGGGTACAAATATCTCTGTACAATAACCATCAGAATTTACAACATCATTCAGGTTAGTATTGATTCTCTAATCTTAAAATTATAATATCTTAAACAGTTGAACATAGTGAAACTTTTTCATGTTTCGCTCCTAACGTATCTTCTAATGAAAATGCAATAATATTTAATATAGCAATCCTTATCATAATACTAACAATTATCATTATTTAGATCTCTCTTAACATATTTTCTGTTCGTTCATCTCCTTTTATTTCCATCTTTCTTATTCTCTAACCATTGATAAAATGACTCCCATATTATATAATATTCATTGTGTTCTTTCTCTTTAATTGCCAGTGTTAAGCTGCACAATCTACTATTTTCCTAATCGCCTCGTCAGTATGGATTTCTTTACCCCCCCCCAAAAAAACCAGTATATAGAAATTGTTGATGGCCTGGGTGGTTTCCCAAGTTGTGGGGACAGTAATTCATAAGTTGGGGTCCTGTTCTTCCAGTCAGTTGTGACCTTTGTATACATATAGTTTTGTGTTTGAAACCTGCACAGCATCGTGAAGGAATTAGGCAGCGTTGACATTTGATGACATAAATACATCAACCCTAACAAGTTGGCTACCGCCACATGACATATAAAAATTAAACCAAGATTATTCTTTTGCCCAAATGCAGCTGCTTGACTTATAACAGGTTATAATAAACCTAGTTAAGGGTGTCGTGTGACCCGAGCCATACCTAATGGAAAACACTAGCTATTTTAGTACAGTATACAGTATGGAACGTAGGTTGGTAGCCATTGTTTTTCCTGCAGTTCTAATTATCCGTTGAAGTCTGTGTCCGTCTTGTTGGGTTACAGAGTCAAACCAGACAGTTACGGAGGTGCAGATGACAGACTCAATAATTCCTCTGTAGAACGAATCAGCAGCTCTTTGGGCAGTTTGAGCATATAATTGTTCCTTCACCGACAGAAGTCCATTCCATAATCTTGGCAATCGAGGAAATCCGCTCAACCCCAATTTCGCTCCCTCACCAGTTGAAACATGTTTCAGAATAGCAAGCACAAGATGGCACCATTCACACAAGACAGAGTTGAACATGGTGGAACAACGCCCAGTTTCTCCTGAGGCCTCATGTGAGCAGCGTTGCTACTCTTACTCAATAAACCAGTGCGATCTTATTCTACTTCCTCCAGCTTTATGCCGGTTTCCTGTTTTACAAATATGGATTTGACATCCATACACAGCTTGTCAGTCACCTTTTTTTATGGGAAATATTTGCTAAATGCCCCTCCAAACTAAGCTTACAGATCATCCTCCTGCAAACTTTCTTACATGAAAGATAGGACGGTGCTCACTTGATTTACCTTAAGAATCACAGATTAAAATGAAGGATGAACACAGGTAACAAATAGCAATCTGCTTTCTAAATACCTTTCCTACAGAACTAACAAAGTAGCACTTTTCAATGAATATTAGACAATATTAGAATATTAGCAAGGGAGAATTGTGGCTAGGACTTTTCAAAGTGGTACCTTCACAGGGACACGGAGGCTCAGGGGCTGAGACACTGCGATCAGAAAAGTCAACAGTTTGATGGTTCGAATCCCTAGTGCTGCGTAATGTAGTGAGCTCCCATTACTTGTCCTAGCTTCTGCCAACCTAGCAGTTTGAAAGCACATAAAAAATGCAAGTAGAAAAATAGGAACCATGTTTGGTGGGAAGCTAACAGCGTTCTTCTGTGTGCCTTTGGTGTTTAGTCATGCCGGCCACATGACCACGGAGACGTCTTCGGACAGGGATCTTCGGTTTTGAAAGGGAGCACCGCCCCCTAGAATCGGGAACGACTAGCACACATGTGTGAGAGGAACCTTTACCTTTACCTTTTCAAAGGAAAGGTGAAACTCCCCAAATATATAACAGTGTTTCCCAAAACTGTGCTTTTAAAAGAACTGCAGACCCAACACATTTAGAGAATCTTAAAATAAGTACTTATTACAGATAAGGACTGGGACTTAATGATCAGCTTTATGGTGTGAACTTATATTATGGTTTGTCAACTGTGTTTACTTTTGTTTCGTTTAGTGTATTCCGTGGACCGATCTTATTGTGGTTTATTCCATGCATTTTGAAAGCAAATGGTAGGACAACATGCTGTGTGAACAGGCATCTCTATCCAGTATATAAGATTCGGCTTCCAGTACCCAGTATGTATCTGTTGCTTTAAAAAAAAAAAGTGGGCGGTGCGGAGTTACACAAAGAAAGGTCCCTCTGGAAACCTCTTCTTTGTGGACTCTATGTCCCGCCTTGCATTGCTTTTCCCGGATATGAAAGGTGCACCCATTCCATGGCCCCTGTGCATTCTGGGACTCGTAGTTCCTGCAAGTATATGTAGCTAAAGGAACCGTTCGTTTGAAATCCGGAGACGAGGAACAATGCAGGAACAGGAAATCACCAGGTTGAAACAAAAAGGAAAGATTTTTTTTTTAAAAAAGCCATTCTTTAAGGTTTCTGGTTTCTCTACCACTTTGGCAATTAATTTTACTATTAGCCCTTATTATTTAGAGTACCAGCACAGCATCAGAAATATATCCATTATAACGCTCCAGAATTTTGGAACATCGTAATTCCATGGCTTGATAGCAAATCAAGTTACGAGGTTTGTTTGAATGAATGCATGAAATAAATTAATTTTATCTGAAATAAAGAGCAGAGTGATTAAAATATTGTTACTTAGGAACACGTATGATTTAATTTAAGTAGTGTGATTGGGCACGGAAACCGACATACATATCACAGCCCATTGGCTGCATATGGTGGCTGAAGTTCTTTTTTTATTGTCCAGAGTGTTGAGTATAAAATATTAGTTTTTGATTTCAGACGTTGGCCATATTCTCACGATGTACAAAGCCACAAACACCTTGTATGTTGTATGAGGCCAGAGAACTGGATTAATGGTAAGAATTGCATGCAGACACTGCTGCTTTACTTTTTCGTAGGTTAAACCTAAGCCACCTTGGACTATAGAGAGAAAGGGTCCTCAGTTTTTATTTATTCATTCATTTATACAGCCACCATTTCACTTCTGTGACCCTGGGCGACTTATGACGAAAACATAAATGGTATCCAAGATCCCAAAACATAAAGCAACCGTAGAGACAATTCAAAATGTTAAAAACAATGTAAAGCCATATAATACAGTCACCAGGAAACTGTCATTCAACAACCCCTGTCATTTCAGGGGCTCACACTGCTCGGTAATCCCCAGGTGAGATGGCAAAGCCAGATCTTCACGCCCTTCCGGAAAGCCATCAAGTTTGGGGTCAGCCTGATCTCATGGTCAGCACCTGCCAGGTAAATCCCATCAAGCCAGTCTAGGTTTGATGTTTCAGGCTCTACCCCTTGCGAGCCAAACCCTTGACTTCTCAAGTGTTTACCACTGCTGTTTCTACTTCCAACTCGATTAAAGGCCATTTGAAAATAGAAATTTTGCTGGCCGACGATGAAGTTGCAAAGCCAATGGTAAGAAGTAAATACATATATATATTGTCCAACTCCCAGTATAACATCTACTTCTTCTACTACAACGTTCTAACTCCAACTCCATGCGAGAGAAAAAATAAATTGTTGCATACATAGACATGAACACACGTGTGTCCTTTTGTTCACATTGTGCTTATTCCTCCAATTTGTGGATTTGTTTCTCTGATTTGTAGATCCCATCCGAGGGAGTTACAGATCTATTCAACCTGCGTGGTACAGTGCAGAAGTGTTCTACACCCAATTTTAAATCGACTCTTAACTGAACTGTTAGCCGCCCTTGATCTCTCATGAATGAAGGCAAATATACGTGTCCCAGGATAATGTTTATGTATTAAATATTTGTGGTTGGGTGCCATATTGGGCAAGTAGAGAAACTTGCAAATTGGTCTGCCCCCAGATGCAAAGGCTGAATAGGATAAAGCATCTTGTTCGTCTAAGAGTAGGATTACCATCTCGTTCCTCCAAGTGTCAACTCTCCGTGTTGTCATGAGGACAGAATGAGTGGGAATAAATTCCACGCATACTGGTGACTGGAATCGGATCTCAGATTACTGCTGCCAGGTTGGGAGAGGTGTATCTATTGGGTAACGTGATTTATGACACAGACTGAGGGGAGGGAGGGAAGAGGGTAAAGTTCAGAAGCAGATAAACAAAGCAAAGATTTGGCTGTGAACAAGTCTTCCCTAATGAAGCCATTAATAAATCACTGGTTTTTGTATTAAAACATTGGCTCGATTATTATGAATCAGTTACAGCATCGTTAGGAAACTTGACACAAAGATTCAGTAGGGTAAGCCTCTGGAGTAAGATAAGATTGTGCAGGATAAAGCATCAAGAAAGAGGATGCTTCCAGTTGCTGTGCCAGGGAATGTCTTTATTTTTCAATCCACCATGTAAATCGTACGTTACCTTTTTCAATGCTTAGGAAGTTTTCAATCCTGGGAATTGGGGAGTCCCCACATCTTAAAGCTGACAAGTTGGAAAAGCACTCCACTCCACTATTCAATCAAGGAGGCACCCTCTACCCCGTGAAGACTTTTTCCAACAGAATACTCCAGCAAGCATATTGCACCAAATATATTTAAGAAAACACGGGGAATCTGAGAAGTTGACGTTCTGTTGCTTTGAGAAATTTCAAGCAGCTTTTCAACAATAACCCACAGGAAATCCAGCAAATGGCCATCCCAATAGATAACAGGTACATTTTATTTTATATACAGGTAGCCCTCGATTTACAACAGCTCGCTTAGTGACCATTCAAAGTTACAATATCACTGAAAAAAGTGACGACCGTCTTTCGGTTCACCAACAAAAGGGCGAACAACAAAACCAAGCCCGACTAAACTGCGGTGACAAAACCCCGTGTTCTAAAGTGCTCCGACGAATGAGCGCTGAATCGCGCTGACAAAAGTGCGGCGACAAAAGCGCGCTGTAAAACTAAACCTAACAAACGTAATGCTAACCCTAATCCTAAACATAACGCTAAACCTAACGCTAAACCTAACCCTTACCTTAAGTTAAATTGGCTTTCTGTCGCCGCGCTGTTGTAAAGGGCCCTCTGTCGCCGCGCTGTTGTCGGCGCGTTGATGACATCGCGGTTTTAGCGCCGCGGTTTAGTCGGGCGCAGTTTTGTCGTTCGTCCTTTTGTCGGGTCACACCGTTTTTCACACATGGCCGTTGCAGCGTCCCCATGGTCAAGGTGATCAAAATTCAGGCGCTTGGCAACTGACTCATATTTATGACAGTTGCCATGTCCTGGTGTCATGGGCTCATCTTTTGCCACCGTGTAACGAAGTCAATGGGTAAACCAGACTCACTTAATCACCGTGTTACTAACGTAACGCTTGGGAGTATTACTGGGGCAAGAAAAGTTGCAAAAGGGGGCAAAACTCACTTAACGAATGTGTCACTAAACGACAGAAACTTTGGGCTCAATTGTGGTCATAAGTGGAGGACTACCTGTACATCCCACCTTTCCACCAACAGAGCATACAGAGCTCCCCCTTCCCTCCCTTTCCTCCCCCCCCCCCATGAGAGTCCTGTTGAGTAGGTGAGAAACCTGTCAAAACCTGGCTGTGCCGGCAGGCCTGGGGTTGATGAGTTCCCCTCCCCTCTCGACTTGTATGGCTGTATGATTCTTGTGTATTTTAATTACGTGTAATGTGTTCATGTCCCCTTTCCCCCTTCTGAGTTGTTCGCCGCCCTGAGTCCCTCCCGGAGAAGGGCGGCATACAAATAAACTAAATCTCAAATCTCAAACAGTAATAGGCCCATGTTATCCAGGAAGACGCAAGATTAAAGCTAGACTTCATGTTTAGAAGACATTGACAGCAGGTGCAGAGGGCATTTCAGCATAACATTAGGCTTATGCAGTCTGGCACATCAGTAAGAGTCAGGGACTCCAGGGATTCCAGTGAAAGTTTTTAAGAAGGTTGGAGCAGGGATGGGGAACTTCCGAACCACACTGATGCCAAAAATGACCCCTACTCTTTTTCCACCCTATGGCAGTGATGGCAAACCTTTTCAAGACTTGAGCGCCGAAAAGGGAGCACTTTGCGCTCGTCTGGGCCGCAAGCATGAAGAGGAGCTGCCCAGGTGGCATGTACACGCCAGGAATGAACTTACGGTTACTGCCACGCATGCATACACGCTAATCAGCTGGCAGCTGGCAATCAGCTATTGAGCCAAGGTGGCGCAGTGGTTAAATGCAGCACTGCAGGCTACTTCAGCTGACTGCTAGTTCTGCAGTTCGGCTGTTCAGATCTCGCCGGCTCAAAGGTTGACTCAGCCTTCCATCCTTCCGAGGTGGGTAAAATGAGGACCTGGATTGTTGTTGGGGGCAATATGCTGACTCTGTAAACCGCTTAGAGAGGGCTGAAAGCCCTATGAAGCGGTATATAAGTCTAACTGCTATTGCTATTGCTATTATGCTCATGTCGGAAAACAAGACCAGCTCTTCCGGTTTCCGGTACTGCTGCATTCACAAAGGCCAGCTGATCGAAGCGTGCACTTCGGGTGGGTTTCGGCCGGCAGTACTGCCAGTTCGTTCGTGTGTGTGATTCGTGCCTGTGCGCAGTGCAATTAATGGAAATTTGTTGCTCAATTGTGGTCCTAGCTTTACACTACATTGCCAAAAGTATTCGCTCACCTGCCTTTCCTCGCATATGAACTTACTGTAAGTGACATCCCATTCCTAATCCATAGGGTTCAATATGAAGTCTGTCCACCCTTTGCAGCTGTAACAGCTTCAACCCTTCTGGGAAGGCTGTCCACAAGGTTCAGGAGTGTGTTTATGGGAATTTTTGACCATTCTTCCAGAAGCGCATTTGTGAGGTCACACACTGATGTTGGACGTGTTTACGTAGCCTACCACTTCGTGGCTGAGTTGCTGTCGTTCCCAAACACTTCCACGTTCTTAGAATACAGCTGACAGTTGACTGTGGAATATTTAGGAGCGAGGAAATGTCATGACTGGATTTGTTGCACAGGTGGCATCCTATCACAGTTCCACGCTGGAATTCACTGAGCTCCTGAGAGCGACCCATTCTTCCACAAATGTTTGTCAAAACAGTCTGCATGCCTAGGTACTTGATTTTATACCCCTGTGGCCATGGAAGTGATTGCAACACCTGATTCTGATTATTTGGATGGGTGAGCGAATACTTTTGGCAATATAGTGTATCTGTATTGGGGCTGCCAAAGTAGGCCTTGCGGAAGAGTCGGAATGAAGCAGCGCAACAAGTTGCTTCATTTCCGCTTTCGGAAGCAAAAGGCTGGGGAATTCTAGGAGTTAAAGCCCACATTGAGAAACACAGATTTAAGATCAGTGTTTTTAAATCTAAAATTAAAAAAGATAGTTCTACAGGGGAGAGGGGATAAAACTGGAAGACTGGTTTGCAAGGAGGTGCTTGGCTTTTGCTAGTGAAGTTAGAAACAAATAGGGCCAGGGGTGAAATGCTACAGGTTCAAGCCGGTTCGGCCAAACCAGTAGTAAAAATGGTACCGGTTCTCCCGAACTGGTAGTTAAAAAGTTTTTTTTTTAAAGTTCCCACGATCACGCGGCACAGCTGATTGTTGCACAGCTGAGCGTTGGAACTTTTTAAAAACTTTTTTTTAGCATTTTTAACTACCAGTTCAGGAGAACAGGTACTAAAAAAATGCTTTAATATTTTTTTTTAAAGTTTGGGGCACATGCACACGACATATCAGACTTCAGAGCATTTCACCCATTCTATGATCGCCATGGTATGAATGTGGAATTGCAGATTACAACAGGGTCTCTCAACCTTGGTAATTCGGAAATGTATGGACTTCAATTCCCAGAATTCCCAGCCAGCTTGCTGGCTGGGGAATTCTGGGAGTTAAAGTCCATACATCTTCAAATTACCAAGGTTGAGAAACACTGGATTACAATCTGCAGCGTAGTAGCCATGGGTTCCTAGGCCATTCACCACACATCAAAAAGATGCTCATCCCCGTTAAAATATTATTTTTTGAAACAGAAAGTCTTGAAATTCCGCAGATTCTGCAAGACTTCAGTTCCTTTATGTGGAATCATAGGGTTTCCAGAGCTTCTTTGCAAGGTCTCGGGACAACTGTCGAAACCTTGCAAAATGTTATGGGACCTTTTCCCGCAGAGCCTGAAGACGGAACAAGGTTGCCTGCTTGTCAAACCTGATCTCATGACCTTCAACCACGGGGGGGGCTACCCGGAGGTGTGCAGGAAAGACTTGAAGCCCCTTTACAAAAAGAGATGCAAAAACACTGTTTGTACACCGATCTCCAACCATCACGCCTCCCCTTCGTGAGAACATCATTTTCCACCTCTAGAATCGAGAGGTTATCATTTCACGCCTTTGGTGGAAGAGAGGCGGTGTCCTCGGAAGAAAAATAAACCATGCCCACACAAATAGACATCCATTTGGTGTTATCTTTTTGATAAAAGCAACGATTTCTGCCTACGGATGTGTTTCACTGATGTTCTTTAACAGAGGTTTTGATTAGATTAGGGACCCCTTAGAGCAGTGTTGGCAAACCTTTTCTGCACCGAGTGTTGAAACGGGAGCACACGCGGGAGGGAGCAACAGAAATTGGAAGAGCATCTCCCTGGCATGCACAGGCGGGAGTGCCAGAAAATGGAAGAGCAGTTCTCCGGCACGTATGCGCGCACTGGGAAGCTGAGCTTCTGGTTTCCAGTGTGCGCATGTGTGCCGGTCACCTACTCTTCCAGTTTCCAGCGCTCCTGTGCACGTTCAGACTAGCTGGCCAGCACGCCAGAACCCAGCAGAGCAAAGGGCGACGGCTGGTGTGCTTGGAGAGATGGCTTTGCTTGCCACTTCCAGCATGTATGTCTGTTGTGGCCCAGCAGGAGCCGTTGGAGATGCCACCAGACTCCAACAGCGAGGGGCCTGATGAGTCGGCTCTGGAGGAGGTGGAAGACCCTGGACAGGGTTCGAACTCCGAGCAGGACGCAGAGAGGCTGGTTGGCCTCCAGGAGGCACCTGAGCCTTGGATCAGTGGGGAGGAGACAAGGGAGAGTGAGTCGGATGCCAGTAGTGAGTTGTTCCTGGACACGCCATGGAAGAGCTACTAGGCATCAGGAACAGTTGCGCAGCTACAGGAGGTAATTGCACTCAGCTGGTGGTCATTAGGCTCCTCTCCAGACTATAAAAAGACTCCTTGTGCACACGCCCCTCTTTGCAGAAGTCAACACAGGATTGAATGTCGGAGGACATTACTGTGAGCTTGACAGGCTGGATTGCTGCCAAGCCTTATCTGTGTTTATTGCTGCCCATGCTTGTCTGTGCCAGTTTGCTGCCAAGGACCTGTCTGTTAATTAAATGCCATAACTTATCTCTGGCTCGGAGTGTGTGTTGGTGTGGGACGAGGGGGGTCAGAACATATGTCATAGGTTCCCCATCATGGTCTTAGAGCCTACATTATCACCCCTCTCTCTCTGCCTTTTCTCTCCCTTCCTCTGAACCTAAAAGCCAGGTTGGAAGAGAAAATTCCAGCCTGGAATTTTCTGTACATCAGAAATAGAATGCTTTCGAAGTCGATTTGGAGGCAACCATGCGCTCCCTAGGGTCAAAGACGGAGCAGCTTAGAAAATATTAACTAAAGGATGGAGCACGTGTTACAGATTTCAGGCCCTAGCCAACTTTCCTTTCCATTACCCACCTTTTATTTCATTTTCCATTCATTTTATTCCTTTAACTCCTTTTCATTATTGCAAAATATTGCAACCTACAGATCAATGCACTGAAAGTCGTTCGGTCAGACGAGAAGTGTCCAAGAATTCTTATTATTCTTAGAAAAACCAACAAACAAAAGAAAAATCTGACCCAAAAAAAAAAAAAGGAAAAAAAAGAAGAAGAAGATCTCGTTTAGAAAAGGATTCTCCCTATTTTGGAGACAAGAATGAGATCTCGAGTTTTGAGGATTGGCCGGTGTGAACCAGTGTCAGTACACAACGTGGCCAGTAGGTGGAGTCCTGAGCTTGGTTTGGCTCCGAGGTCTTTTTAAGCAGAAACTTTTAGATCTGGAGAAATTGTGTTGGTCGATTTTCCCCAATGGGTTCATGACTCTTGCTTAGCTACCAAACGAAAGGCATTAACGGATGAGAAGGACAAGATGGAGTCACGTAATCATCCCTCCAAATCTCCAGCAGAACTGACAACGGCCTTGAAAATGCTTTGCCCTACTCCATTTATCTTGGTGGCTTGGCTAGGCATTGTTATTGTGGTTTTGCAAACGTCCCCAAAGGCTTGTTCACTGTAGGTAGGCGAGGAAGCAATTATCCAGAGCTAAAAAAGAACAACAGAAGATCAGTGACCTAAGATTATACCTCCACGTTGCAACATAACATCCTTCAGGGGCCATTGGAGAAAGACGGATTGGTCTCAAAATGAACAAAGGGAGCAAAATCAAACCAGAAACTACTCTGGCTAGTAATATTCAGATGTTCTAAAACAAGGGCAAGGGGGAAAAAATAGAAGGATATACGTAGCTGAGAATTCCATTTGAAACTTTTACCTGAACTCCAGATAATTATTCATCTATGCCACTAAAGCAGTGTTTTTCAACAATGGCAAGTTTGAAATGTGTGGACTTCAACTCCCAGAATTCCCCAAGCAATACTGGTGGACTTCAACTCCCCAGCCAGCAATGCTGTGTGGACTTCAACTCCCAGAATTCCATAGCCAGTAATGCTGTATGGACTCCAACTCCCAGAATTCCCCAGCCAGCAATGCTGTGCGGACTTCAACTCTCAGAATTCCATAGCCAGTAATGCTGTGTGGACTTCAACTCCCAGAATTCCCCAAGCAATACTGGTGGACTTCAACTCCCCAGCCAGCAATGCTGTGCGGACTTCAACTCCCAGAATTCCATAGCCAGTAATGCTGTATGGACTCCAACTCCCAGAATTCCCCAGCCAGCAATGCTGTGTGGACTTCAACTCCCAGAATTCCATAGCCAGTAATGCTGTGTGGACTTCAACTCCCAGAATTCCCCAAGCAATACTGGTGGACTTCAACTCCCCAGCCAGCAATGCTGTGCGGACTTCAACTCCCAGAATTCCATAGCCAGTAATGCTGTGTGGACTTCAACGCCCAGAATTCCCCAGCCAGCAATGCTGTGCAGACTTCAACTCCCAGAATTCCCCAGCCAGCAATGCTGTGTGGATTTCAACTCCCAGAATTCCCAGCCTGCAATTCTGGGAGTTGAAGTCTACATATCTTAAACCTGGACAACGTTGAGAAACACTGCATTAGAGAAAAAGATGTCCCCAAATTCTGAGCCATGCCAGAGTTTAACTACCATCTCTTGGACAAAAGCACCAACGGTGGCTGATTGCAGACCTCACGCTAAGCCACGGTGTGGTCTTGCTTCAGCCTAGCTTAACTGTCTCAACTCAGCTCAATTTTTGAATTTTCAACTAATGATGGTTTCCCGAGACATGGAAACCCAACTGTCTTGGGAGAGGAAAAATGGGGAATAAAAATAGGCTTCCCTCTCCACAAGCTGAACAAACCCTTCCCAATCTCTTGCCGTTGTGTAAGAAATGGGATTCTTATCTACTGCCAATCGACTTTGACCAATAGTACAGGGGTGAAATCCTCCCGGTTCAGCCAAACCGGTAGGAACAATTGTCCTTGGTTCTGCGAACCGGTGGGAGGAAAATTGTGATTTCACCACTGCATTAGTAGTTCAATTCTTGTAGAGAGCTTAAGTTTGCAATAAACCCTTAATATACATTTAAACTGCCTAGATCTTTTCTGAGCTTGACAGCTTCTGCACCACACTGTATGTGGTTAGGGAAAGGGAAGGAAAATTACTTTCCTGTAGTTCTCCCAAAGGCCTGGTGGGGAAGCCAGGTCTCAATTTATGAAAGGTACTTACGTGTATAAAGGCTGCAGCTGCAGGTGTGACATTTTTTGTGGTGCCTGGTAGCCGTAGGAATCAAACCCTCCAATAAAATCAACTGTGGGGTGAAAAGACAAGAGGGAGATTGCTCTGATAAACATCTAGACAAAGTAGTGGCCATTATATTACTCAAAAATAGTCATTTAAAGACATTTGCAATAAAATACCCAGGTCCCAGCATGCTGGCTGGGGAATTCTGAGAGTTCTTAAAATTACCAAGTTTGAAAAATATGGTAGTAGAAAAACCAGAGATTTCCTTAATTCGCCCAGGCAGATATTTACGGGTGAGATTTTTTTTTGAAATAATTTCTAATTTCCTTCAAGTATTGGTGCACAGGGGGAAAAATCAGTTTAGAAGTTCCTACTCCTTCCTCCACCTTTTTTAAAAATCCGGGGTTTTTTTATTGCACTGATGAACCCATCAAAAACTAACAGTCACCCAACCCTCAAATCACCAAGAATGCAAGTTAGGTTGGCACAAACTAGCAAAGAAACAAAGCCATTTACAGGGAGATCTCAATTTACGACAGTTGAGCCCAAAATTCCTGTTGCTAAGCAAGACATATGTTAAGTGAGTTTTATGTGGGTTTTTTGCCACAGCTGTAAGTGAACCACTGAAGTTCTTAACCCAGTTGTTCAATGAATCTGGCTTCCCCATCAGTTTTGCTTGTCAGAAGGTTGCAAAAGGGGGATCACGTGACTCTGGGAAATTGCGACCGTCGTAAATAGGAGCCAGTTGCCACGTGTCTGAATTTTGATCCCGCGACCCTATGGATGGATGCTGCAATGGTAGTAAGTGTGAAATGGTCCTAAGTCGCTTTTTCAATGTTGTTGTACTTTTGAACAATCACTCGATGAACGGATGTAAATGTAAATCGAAGAATACTTGCATTAAATAAGGTTAACTCTAAACCAGTTAAAAACTTGGTGCAGAGCTTCAGCTAGGCTTTTAATGAGTTGGCTCAGCTTGCTAGCTGAAGACAATCTATGGAACTTGTTCAGCGGTGGGTTTCCAGTTTTTCTACGACTGGTTTCGGGGGCACTCCTATATGGGCGGAGCCTCCCATGCATGCGCAGAAGCATCCGGGCTGGTGGATGGAGCCTCCCGCCGCTCCTACTACCAGTTCACCTGATCTGGCCCGAACTGGCAGAAACCCACCACTGAATTTCTGTAGAAGTTACCTATATGGTACCGAAAAGGACCAGGGCCTTTGGTCTGACGAAGTGCGGTAAGCCTCCTGTTCATTTTTTTTTTTCATGGCATCCAATTAGATATTCTGATTTATTTATTTAGCGAAATTTGCATTCCGTTCTGCTCCAGAGACTCCGAGTGGCTGACAGCCAAGTCATAAAACCATATGACGACAACTAATGTAACTATAATGAAAAAGCTAAAAATAACAGAGCATAAGTCAGAGTTTACAAAAACCATCTCACTCCTGGTCTCCAGAGCTGTCTTACTGAGTGAGCTGAGCCATTTTGCAAAAGGACAAACCGGGTTGAGTCCCATGGAACTGGGGGAGGAATTGACTACAAAGTCCACTCTTTTAGTGAAAAGGCTTCCTGGGCCCATCACCCTTTAACTGGCCAAGAAGGGGAACACAACGTCTTCCCACAGGGTTAAATGAAGATGGAAGAAGGTCTGATGAACAGCTGATCCTGGAATCTACGCTTAAAGATCGTGAAGGCATAAATAAAGGGAAAGCATCCAAGCTCATTCCATTTAGGTAAAGGTAAAGGTTCCCCTCGCACATATGTGCTGGTTGCTCCTGACTCTAGGGGGCAGTGCTCATCCCGGTTTCAAAGCCAAAGAGCCAGCGCTGTTTGAAGACGTCTCCATGGTCATGTGGCCGGCAGGACTAAATGCCAAAGGCGCACAGAACGCTGTTATCTTCCCACCAAAGGTGGTTCCTATTTTTCCACTTGCATTTTTACGTGCTTTCCAACTGCTAAGTTGGCTCCATTTACCTAGTGGCAAATGGGATATTTTATCCATCAAAACTAGCAAAACATGCAGCCCTGTTGATAACTTTCTACCCATCTCTTTGTCATTCTGCATTATCTGAGCTTTTCAAATATGCTTTTAATGTATTTTCCATATTAAATTTGCTGCAGCCAAGGCTGCCATCTCATCTTTTTAATGGAGTGCCTTATTAGCTCTGAAAATAAATCAATGAATGTCAAAAAAAACCCCAAAGCGCTCTCTCTCTCAAAACCCATGGGGGATGGAGAGAGAGAAAGAGGGAAGGAACACGGGTGTAAGAGGACCAGTTTTGGCCCACAGAGCTAGAGAGACAGCGTAGTAATGCTTATAATTTGCCACCTATGAATAGGTCTTTTCATGTGTAAAGCGTATTAATAAAGTTCATTGGTATCAAATCACACAGCGCCTACGCTCTTAGGAGCCCCTGCTGGGATTCAAATATATAAGAGCCGCTTCTCGCATTAAGTAAGAAGTCCCTTATTTCACACCAAGATTTTAATTTTCCACTATGCTATCGGAACTTTTACCAAACCATATCATCAGCCGCTGTCTGGAAGGACAATCTTTCTGGAAAAATGAAATCAGGATTCAATAGAACATCCCAATGGTGCTTTTTCCAAAAGGCAACTGGACTTTCTCGGTTTTTCTCCTTTGAAAACGTTTTGCTTCTCATTCAAGAAGCTTCTTCAGTTCTTAAAGAAACTGCAAGAAACTGAAGAAGCTTCTTGGGTGAGAAGTGAAACATTTTTAAAGGAGAAAGAACGAGAAAGTCCAGTTGCCTTTTGGAAAAAGCACCTTTATGACCTGGATGATTGAGAATCTCCATAGATTCATTTCTTGGAGAAGGCAGGGAAATAAATAAATGAAAAGGGAAATGGGAAAGAAAGGGGTGAAGTAGCAATCCTGCTTGAAAGAGCATGAGAAGATGGCTTACCAGAAATTAATTAATGGGAAATTGACAAAATAAATAAAAATGTGGCAACTGCTCAGAACAGAGTAAAAAAGATTTCAGAATATCAGAAGGGAGTGACATTTTTGTAAGGCTGGAAAAAGGCTTCTCAACTGAGTGATGAAGCAAAAGAAGCTGTGGATGAGAAAAATACAAATAATAGAATGGGGGCTGGAAAAAAAATTGAAGACAAATTACTGTATAATGTAAGCAAAAAGGAAAAACTGGATGCAAAAATTAAGAGGCAGAGAAAATACAGAAGAATTTTGACAGAAAATGAAAACTGGCACCAGAAATGGAGGAACAAGGACTCTCTATTAGAGTAAATGATTTTTTTTTTCCTAATGGAGAATGGCTCCTACAAAGACTCAATAACGGCTCCTAGAAAGGCAAACTATTTTCCAAAGCACCAAAGGGCAAGACAAGAAACAAAGGATTGGAAACTAACTAAGGAGAGAAGCAACCTAGATCTAAGGAGGAAATTCCTAACAGTGAGAGCAATTACAGCAATAGCTTGCCTTCAGAAGATTTGGGTGTTCCATCACTGGAAGCTTTCAAAAAGAGACTGGACAACCATTTGTCTGAAGGGGTATAGAGTCTCCTGTTCAAGCAGGGGGTTGGACTGGAAGACCTCCGAGGTCCCTTCCAACCCTATTATTCTATGTTCTAAATGGAAACTAAAAGTGATTGAGATCATTTGTAATGAAGCAGAAGTGAGAGTATGGTGGAGGATACATTTTAGGGACCTAAATAGGGGAATGATAGTGATATGCCGAAGAGGGAAAAACTGAAACGTCTCTCTCTCTATATATATAAAATGGCTCTGTGTGGTGTGTGTATGTTCCAGCATAACCCTGGAATGCCTTGAGCAATCTCAACCAAACTTAGTACACAGATGACTTACTCTCTGGAAACAAATACTGTGGGGATAAGACACCCCTAACACCCCTCGGGGTATGTGTTCTGTTAAGATTCAACCTGTTGTGCCTTAAAATGGGTTCTACTATACTGCCATAAAATGGCTTCTAATGTACAGCGCAGTGGATTTGCCATGGTAATGGCTTCACAGTACTCCACAAGAGGGCTCCCTCGTGTGGAGGGAGGAATCAAACATTAGAAATTACGTTTGGTCTGGACATTTGTGAAGGTCTAATACAGGATTGGGATAAACAAATCCCTGGGCAATGCCGGGTTAACAGCTAGTATGCTATAAACCGGAAGAATTTAAGATTGTGTAACCAGAAAACTGTTAAAAAAGTAGTTAAGCTTATGGAAAGTGTGTAAAGCCCGCATCTGGCTGAGCCTCACCGCGGGGCAATCTTGTTCCCTTCTACAAGCCAAGAAAACAACAGGAGTAAATGCTTAAAACTGAAGGGATATTAATTTGTTAAGTTCACTGGAAAAGGTTGTTTGGGATAAGCCTATCCAAAGGATAAAAAGAAGTGACAGCGAGCAGGTTTGGGCTGGCTAGTTTGGGAAAATTGGAAAGCAGATGTGCCAGATAACCCTGCCTTGATTCTGTTTGTCACAAGAAGAGGCAGGGAAGGATTCCGAGAAGTTGTCAAGTTTGATGTTGGGACAGGCCAGGCCAGGAAACATACA